>NC_044498.1:23045064-23085064 GCF_902362185.1 Chanos chanos | reverse complement strand
ATCTGAGGCCCGATGAAATTTTCAGGGCTGCAAAACACAAAAGTACTTCATGCCTCATTCTCCTAATGTATTGTTTTCTTTGATGGAATTTTCTCCAAAGTTGCCTCACTAATTCTCCAGTTAGGCCTCCCTCTCCTCATTTCCCATCATCCAAGACTGCTGCTTCAACATCACAGCACATTACCATGGCGTAGGTATTTTACCTTAGGAGAAAAATATCAAACTTGATTAACACCGAGAAAAAAAAAACAGGAGATCATCCAACACTCCAATCTCCCCAGGAGACTAAACAGAAAGAGAAATAGCACCAGGAGTAAATATTAATGTATGCTCTTTCATGTCTGTTTCTCCGACTCCTGGATCCCTATTAAGATTTTAACTGAAACATCACATTTGTCAGAATTAAATTGTGCATTTGAGGGAGCACGTACGTGTCCATCAGCGAACAGAGTTGAAAAAGAGAGAGAGAGAGAGAGAGAGAGCAAAAAGGCCCAATTAGGATTGTTTTTGAACACGATGAACTGCAGAACACTCACAGAAGGATGAAGAGGATTGTACATAGAAAGAGAGAAAGAGAGAGAGAGAGGGAGAGAGAGAGAGAGAGAGAGAATCATACAATAACATAGCTCCCTCTAGTGTTCTTTTTTATGACGTGCTCATCAAAAATTAGAGAAACTCGGTCAATAAGTCCCTAAACGTTGGAGTTTTTTCACAAGGCTCTGACATCTGAGTCCAAATTTATTAAAGAGAAAATCATATTTTTAAAATGAATAAACTTATATTCAAAATGAGAATAAACAACTTTCCGTTAATTTATATTTGATGACAAGTAGGTCAAACAAAAAAAAATTAAAATAAAATAAATGTCGCGTATATAACATGTAATCAATCACACACTCAGAGTATCAAAAGAAATCAAGTCATAAACAAATCAAGGATGTATTTGAATTGACATATTCTAGGACTGATTGAGAAGATGAAGAATATAAAGGGTAAAAAAAAGAAGAAAAACAAATAGCTAAAATTAGAATGGATGCCAGATACAGCAATCATCAAACACTTTGAATGGATGAAAGGGAGACTTCGGTCTATATGGTACAATATGTCTGATGACTTGAACTGCGTGAAGGAGATGACATTGAATGAACAGATATGGAAAGTGTAATGAAGGCTTTTGTCTTTCTGTAAAACATCAAAGGTCTTACTAACCACATGAGGAAGAAGAGCCAAGGCTTCACAAGGCTGGGCAGAGAGCACAAGAAGAGAACTGGCTTTTGAACGCTAACTGACAAGAATGAGATCATTTAGGGAGTGCCGTCAGAAGGCTAGGCATTGAACTCTCTTCACTGAGAGATATTTAGCAGTTCATCAGTTGATTAATATGGTTTTTAAACACACAATGAGACAATGACAAATTCTATTAACACATTTGCAATCCTTAGGAAGATAAATGTCGAATGGGTAACGCGTTTGTCAAAAGAAAAGAGCTAATTCGACATGAGGAGAAGTTTGATTCAGAGTATAAAAACATTAAAAGTATATGTATATATATATAGGAAATGTGAGGATATATATAGTGTGTGTGTGTGTGTGTGTGTTTAAACTTTGCATCATGGTCAGTCGACATTTTCTTAATCACATCACATGACAGCTCTAATGTTTTTTTCCTCCTCTGCATTGTTGGTACTTAGAATAAAGACACTAAATCAAACATATAATGACTATGATAAGATTTATTGAAATGTCCCTCTTTTAAAAACAAAATGAGTCATTCATCTTCGTAAAAGCCAACTCAATACAGGCTTAGAGCTTGCATGCGTGTGTCTGTGTGTGTGAGAGAGAGAGCGAGAGAAAGAGAGAAAGAGGAGTTTTGATAAGCACAACAACTGAAATCAAACTGTGAAGGAGGGCTAATGTTGGAATATGCACACTGTCCCTGATCCATGCCATCAAAATAAATCATGATGATGATGATGATGATGATTAATATTATTATTATTGTTGTTGTTGTTGTTGTTATTGTTGTAATCATTGTTGTTGTTGTTAAAGTGTGTGAAATGATGCAGCTCACTTATTCTGACCGAAAGCAGCAATGTCATACTAAAGCAGATCACCTTCATATCCAGAGAGAAGAAGACTGTTGTCACTCTCAGATAATCAAACAGACTAGATTCACTGCAACAAACAACACACATTTTAACAGAAAACATCACATTTCTTGTCTCAACATCAGAATTAGTACTTAGACATAAAGGACAAGTGTCCTGGTGCCGCAACGGTGTGTAAGACCCATTATAACATTCAGCATTGACAGTGTAACCGGAGAAGAAATGCTCGAAAGAGGAGCAAAATGAGAAGGGTTTTTTTTTTGTTTTGTTTTTTTGTTTTGGGGTTGTTGTTTTTTTACTGTGAGTTAACAGAGAGACGAGAGAATGCAATTTGAGCATTGACTCTACTGTTACTCTAATATCCTCAGCCACATATAATAGATTCACAGCAACCTGGACCTTACTGGACATACACACACAAATACACACAAGAAACACACATGACACGCGTGCACACTTACAAAAACGGTTGTCGTGCCACTGTACGAATCGGTGGTCATAAATCTGGATGCGCAGCTCACACATTCAGTCTCCACCTCCAGCAGATAATCAAAATGAGCTCGGTAAATAAGATTTTCTCCAGTTACAAACACTTACACTACAATGCCCAATGATGTCTTTCCTGAGAAAAGAAACAAATTGAATTCGTTCTTTTATTCTAGTCAAAGAAATCAACCCACCATAATTGCCCAGAGAAAAAAAAATGTGCAAAGTGTATCATTTTTTTGACCATTTTGACTAATGATATTGTAATAAGATGCCTAGCAATAGACTTCAAATGGAAAATATAATTACATGCATTAGTTTGTCTAAGCATTTATAAGATCAGAAATCCATCAGCTCTTCAGACCTCATCTTAAAAGCCATATATCACTGTCAGGTCTGCTTGGCTGACGGAGAACGTGTTCATTTGTTCGCTCGCTTTAAAAGATGTGTCTCACTTTCGTTTAGTCTCTCCCTGAGAAGACCAGATATGACAGCAGAATTATAAAATGCAAAAGAAATTCAGACAACGCACTTTTGTCTCGGCAACTTCATAAAACACGTCTGGATGAGCAGAGGCAATCGGAATATGGCGTGCCTACAGGACTATATGTGACCTGACTGTGAAGAAACACATGAATAATAATAATAATAATAATAATAATAATAGTAATAATAATAATAATAATAATAATAATAGCTGTCCTCATCATCATCATCTGAGTATAGCTCAAGTTTTAGGTCAATTTTGTCCTCTATGTTTGAAAAGAAGCCATGACTGTGTGCAGTGTTTGGGGTGGGTATGTGATTTGTGACGACATTGAATGGAGCAGTAATGCACTCACTAGACTAGAAACTTACTCATACAAATCTCTGAATATGCTAAAACCAATCCGCACTTCCCTAAAACATGACCTTTGCCCTTCTATCCTGTTGACCTCTGATCACCTAATCCACTGGCTAATTGGCTTCCTCTCTCAACGTATTTTGTCAACAGTCGTGTTCATAATCCTCTCTAGTTCCCCAGACCCATGTTGATTCCACTCATAATGTGTGCTCTTTTTTTAGTCTCCTGAAGAAAAACATTTGTGAGTGTTTACAACTCTCACTTATTTATCTGAAGATAAACAGGGCCTCTTTATGCAATGAAATCTGTTGATTGTCAGTTGTTTTTTCAAGCATGAATTTAAAAAGAAAATCAGCAGGAAATGAAAGTTGTATATGTTTCTTCCAACTTTAAAACTGAATGAATGAAAGAGAGTTTCTTATATTATTTAAAGAAAAAAAAGATATCTCAGTGGTGATCATCCTGTCCAAAAAGCTTCTAAGATTCAGAAATTCCCTTGAAAAGTTAAAAATCTAATTTTCTCAATCAGTGATCATTTTATCTTTGGTGAATCCTTGTTGCGTTTAATTGATTATAGGAGCAGAAGAAGAGAAGTACACTTAAAAAGAGGACATTTGCAGTAATTGCTCTTAAGGAGCCCATGAAAAAGTGATGCTTCTGCACAGTACACACCATTACGGTTTTCAGCCATGGCGTCTACATCTCGTAATGCACATTAAACACTGAACAGAAAGAATCTACAAGTTCAATTGAGTTACAAGCCACTTACAGGGAAATGCACCCCAATATATTTGCCTAATAACACAGAACTGTCACTGAAATTAGGTGTCATTAGTAAAGATATGGATCCATTTATTGCATAAAACGTCTGTTTCAATACTGTTAGCGCAGCATTTATAGGTAATGCACAAGAACTTTCACAGATTCACCAACCGTCTCCGGGGTGACTTAATTCTTAATTCAGGCTGTAATATCTGTATCCTTCCGCCACCTGCAGTTAGCCTACATCCCGTATACGGAGTAGCACAGGGCGTTAAATGTATCTGTGATGACCGTTCCCGTATTCCTTGGTTTCGAGGGACAGGAGCTCATGTCTAGGCACTGGCTACATTATAGAGATAATACAGGAAGCGCATCGAGCCGTTTCTGAGGTACACACTCCCCCTGCTGGAGATTTGACGGAAGACGCGGAATATCAACATAATTCCACAGATGAGTTGAGGATGAAGAGGAGATTACCAAAAAGAGGAAGAATCAAGAGAAAGGAAGAGAAGGAGAAAAAGAGATGAGAGGGAGCGACGGAGAGAGGGACGGAGGGAAAGCAGATAATAACAGAAACAGGAGGAGAAATGCGATCAAATCAAGTCTATGATCAAACTGATATCTTCCTCAAAGTAGTACCCTATAGTTGACAGATTCAGAAGTTGGATTTCTTAACCCCCGAATTCAAAAACACTCGAAAAGTTCATATAGGCTTACTTATGTCGGACGACTGTCGTAGTCATATGAAACGTCAGCTTGATTCATGCACAGATCTTCATTATTCTTTTAAAGTAGCGAGAGATTAAGTGAAGGATTTTGGAGGGAGATGTACAATCTGGGCCCTGTATCCAATTCATTTCTGAACCAAGCAATCTTAAAGGCTGAAGGCAGATTTAGTTCAAACGCACCATGCTCGGATCAATGATATGAATGTCAACTCGCGGCCGCGTCCTCTGGCATCAATAGCACGCTGCCAAGTGATCATAAGTGTGCGTAACATAATCATAACTGAAGAGGATTTCTGCTGTTTCATATACAGTCCAATATCTTTAACAATGACATGCGATAGTCTTCACTTTTAATACCAGATTAAGCCAAAAGATGAAGGTTTTAGAAATACTTTAAACAGGGATGGAGAAGATAACTGTCTGTCGGACAGAAGCTGCTGTTCCTTGGCGGCTGTTTAGAGAGAAGTCGACCATTAACCGTTTCTTCTATGTCAGCGCGCGTTCCCTTTTTTGGCAGCTTCTGTTGCATGATTCATGTTAGACCGGTAGAAGGCTAATTGTTCAAATTAATTTGCGTAAACGACTAAGCAAGAGATAAGAGAATTACATCTGCACTTCTCTGGCACGGATTCAACCACCACGCGCCTCGACAAACAGCTGCCGCTAGCCGGCATCTCTGCCAGAAATTAAAAGCCACAAACATTAATTAATAGACTTTTTGTTACGTTAATTTGCACCAAAAGGTTCAAGAGTGGGGAAAAACTGCTGAGATTAGAAACCCAAGATAATTAGAATAAATTAGCTCGATGCAATATTTTTTTAAGCGAAAATGTTTAAAACAGGGCAGAGACGGGGGCGGAGGAGGCCGTAACCGGGGCGGGGAAGTGAAGTTTTGACAGTGTCATTAATCTCCATGATAATGTAGCTGTTACAATTAGAGGAATTAGGTCCCCCCGCCCCGGCGCTATCCATCACCATACCAACCCGCACCCATCTGTCACTGCTCAAGTCAAATCGGTAAGGCTGTCCTTGAAGGTGCTGCCGGGAATAGTTAGAGAGGGGGAAAAAAATGAAACCGCAGAAGATGGATAAAAGCTATGGTCCCGGAACCCTACGGAAACCCGTGAACAGTAGTTAAATATCACTGAGCTGGAAACACTGTATGGAACTATACTTTATTTGTGACTTTCGTATTTAGTTACATTATTACCGATATGAGAAGAGAACCAAAGATTTGAAGATCTCCGTAAGGTTTAAGTAACCGGAAGTACTCTTGATGTAACTGCTCAACGGTCTTAACTATAGTTCAAAATTTCATACATCTCCCTTGACTCTTTTTGTCTGAATCCTATTGCATAAATTTGTTAAAACAACACATACTGTGATTGTTTTAATAAACCCAGTATGAATAACATAACTGATGTGTACTGGATCCTGAAAGCAGAGACTATGGGACTCTGCATCAAGAAACAAAGTTAGTGAAGACAGAGGGAGAGAGAAGTTCTGCCTAATTTCAAAGATAAAGTGCAAAAAAAAAAGAGTTTGATTTTGACTTTGAACAGTTTGATTTTGGGTTGTGCACAGATTCCAGTCAAATATTTTTCAGTCTCTTTTGCCATCAAACAACTACATATCTTTGAACTGAAGTTTCAGAGAGCAGCTGCAACAATCAAAAAAGCTGAAGCAAAGCTGGGGTCCAACTCATTTCCAGTGACTACTAAAGTAAAGGTAAATATGCCACAGATCCTATCCTCCGCTCTGTGTACACACGCTGTATTGTCCTGGCATTTTAACACGCTCCATTAGCATATATTAATTTGGTAATGTAGAGGGGGTGTAGAGATAAAAGTAAGTCTGACGCATACATTAGCAGAAACCAAAGTTTCCCATCAGGCTAAGGGAGATGTACGCTCAGCAGTCAAGTGTCAGCTCTTCAGCCTGATGCTGAGAACATGCAACCATTGCTCTCTCTCTCTCTCTCTCTCTCTTTCTTTACTCTCAGCTCAGTTACACATTGAGTTTGCATATTATAAACACATGAACTGTTTGGGGTCAAAGGTCACAGAGCTTTCTGTTCTGGTACTTTGGGTGAAGTTACAGAGCAAACATTAGAGGTTCTTTTTGAGTGTTATATAATGTTGAGTGAGTGCTTGAAGAATGATTTTGTATTGTTTATGTTCTTTTTATTTTTAGTGGACAGAGGAGGAATGAAATTTTGGGGTTTCATTTATTTTCTTTAAGCAAGACTTTTAGTGGTGTTGTTTTTCTTTCTCTGTTTCTATGGTTTTCTTTAGTGGTCAGTTAAAGAACAAAAATGCTTTAAAAGTAAAAAATAAATTCTCTTCTCTTCTTTCTCACTTTCTTTTTCTCTTTTTCTCTGTTCTGTCTCTATCTGTCATCCCCCCCCCCCTCCGTCTCTCTGTGAAAACAATGAAGCTGAAGTAGAGGCTGGATTGATAGTTTTGTGTTTGCATCACTAAGGTACATTAGCTGAACATTAGCTGGTCTCTTCTCTCCTCTTCTCTTCTCTTCTCTCGTGTTACCCTGCAGAACTATACATCTATAAACAGGCCATAATTCAGATAACCTTCCACTGACCTCAGCTGATGTATATCAGTATGGCCAAAAGTCAAACAACAGGAGCTTTATGACATCAGCAAGCAGAATCCACATAAATCACACTTACAAGCCATACAAGTAGTGCAGGTTCTCATTTTTGACTCTGAAGAGTCAAAATCATCATCTTAAATGTCATATCCTATGTGAGTTCTTTTCACAATGCTTAAATGCCAGTGTGATAATGTCTTGTCATTTGTTTCAATGACTCCAATTCTTCGTTTCGTAAATACTCTCCCTCCGGATGGTGTCGACCAATTAATTGCCAGGGCTTCCCCGCTTCATTCATCAGGGTATAGGGGAGCTTGGCACTAATTCTGACTATTGGGGTCAAGTAGCATTGGGGCCCATTAATTAGCACAATGAAGTCTGCTTTGACTGATCATCAATGATCCTACTATGTCATTAACCCTTTCAGAAATCATTTTTAATCTTTTAGTTTTATCTTCTGATTAGGGGCAGCTTCAATATCTCATTCAGCCTGGTTTAATAAATATCATGTCACCATGATGCATTGTATGGCACCTGCAAGGGCAACTCTTTTTTTGTTGTTGTTGTTTTGTTCACTTTACGTATACAGCAAAAAAATCAAGGGGAGATTCCCTGAACTCACCGCAGCTGTTTCAACGAATACACTCCTCCATTCAATGTCAGGCCAGTCAATGGTTAGCTTTTAACATTTTTGAGGAGAAGTGAATTTCAAATCATCCTAGATCACCTCACATCTAATACTTTTTGTGAGGAGGCAACTACATGAGCACGCTGCACTGAACCTCACAGCCAACCATAATAGTTTCATTAAAGAGCTTTAGGATTTGACATTTTTATTATTTGTCAGGGTTATTTCTTCTCTTATCTGAGATGAATGACTTGACACCACAGTAGACTGGGTCATATCCCGGCTAAACCTTCTTTAGCTGTAAAGAGCATGAATATATAGCGTTACTTATGATCTTTTCATCTGTCGCTGCATTATTTCCTTCACTCTCATTTTTACTGCCCGTATTATAGTGTGTGTGTGTGTGTGTTTGTGTGTGTTCCCGCACTCTTGTTTAATTTAAATATAAATGTTATAGCAGACAGCTTTCTTGTGGTTCATTGTTATCCCTGCGTAAAAACATACGTGAAAAGTCATTTGAGACAAAAATATAGACAAAGCTCGCGTCTGCTTCTTAAAGCTACCCAATACTTCAAACCGGAGACACCAGACGTGCAATTAAGAAAGAAATACACCAGAGGGATCGTGGTCAATAATTCTACTTGTGAAATAATTTAATGCTGCGCAGCAATGGCGTTCTGAAGACTCTGTTGTTCTGCGGCTTCAGTAATGCACATTAACGGATGTACTTAAGGGGTCCTGATGGAACACGGGAAGCTCTAATGCTTTTATTACATGGCTCCAATAGTTCATTTGAGCACTAATCGTGTCATTCATCAGAATACTGGCAAAGCATGCTTCTCCGTGAGATTACGTTCTCTAGTTTTCAGCAAGGGCGCTACAGCAGCTCCTTAACCGTAACCGTTCAAGAACTTCTCTGACTCCCGCTGTATGCGTGATTCTGCATGATACCGTCGTTAAACTTCTTAAATTACGAAAACAGCGGAGGAGCAGGATATGTCAGTATTGGGCCTATTATATTTCCAGAACTCATGTGTTTTGAAAATGCTTCTCACTGGATATAAAGAATAACCACCAAACAGCAGGTCAAAAGCAAAGTGATACGCCATAGACCTTAGACTTAATTTCTTATGACCGACGTTCGAAGTACGTTTGAATGGGCGCCAAAATGGTCAAATACTGAGAGATAGAATTTTAAAATTCCGATTTATGAGTTGTCTGTAAATCTTCACCGCGGCACTCCAGCAGTCGGAACATTTTAGCGATCGATTTGCATAGGAACACACTTAAGGACATCAGTCCAGTAGACTATGTGACGTAATGCTTCTATATAATCGTATTTTTTAACGTATCTCACTCGGTGAAGGAATACCACCTCTGCTCAGCCTTATAAAAATGCTTCATCAAACCAGCTCACTTATATTAAATCTGCCCGTTCATGCTTAACTACGATCATAAGTTAATAATCAGACACATATAATGTCTGTGGAGTTCATCATAGTGGCGTTTATTAGAAAAAATTACAATCAAGTCTCAAGTTCACCGAAAAAGCTGTTCAAAAAATGGTTTCCTTCAATTTCTTATTCATTACGGAGTGATTTAATCAATCAGTTAACGCAGCACAAATAAAAAAGCAATTTGCTCGTCTGCATTCGGTTCTTACGAGTGATTATACAAATGCCGTCGCATCTGATGGAGAGATTAATCTTGTTTTGATGGAAATATGTCACTTTTAGCAAACATGATGAACGTGATTTATCATCATAGACAAATGTACACCAAAACGATCTCCGCTGACAAGTCTATTGAGCAAAGGCCGTCCAAAAAATGTCACCTGCAGTACATGGAATGACCTTCCAATTTTCTAATTCAATTTTACCCTCTCTCCCCACCCCACGAGCAGAGCTCCTCACCCGGGTTTTACTCATATCACGAACCCAGTAATAACAATTACGTCGTGACCGGCTCAAAACCTGCGATTGCCTTAAATCAAACCAAGTAGTCTTTTATTAGACTGCCCTGTTAAATCAATCTAAATCTAGGCATAATAACTCTGTAATCAGGTAGTAGAAAGAAGAATAGGTTGTCACGCTTGAGGAAAAATAGGCAATCATGGAATGTTTTCTTTAATTAGGCTCCAAAGAGTGGAAGGGCAGCTTAGCACTTGCAAAGACATTCATCATGAGCAAGGTGGGAAATTACTTCAATTACTCAGGAAAGAAAGAGAGGGACAGTGAATCGGACTGATGGAGAGAGAGAGAGAGAGAGAGACTCCACAGCTATGAGATGTGGAAGCATGTGAGCTACAGATGGATTGAGTGGAGATAAAGAACAGAGGGCCTTGGTGTAAGGATAACACTGTGTAAGAGAGAGATAAAAACTGAATATTGTAGAGTGAGTCACTATCAGCCGTCATGGAGCTCTTATCCACACATGAAGACTACCAGACATGACAGTACTCTACCTGTACTCTCTCTCTCTTTCCCTCACACACACACACACACACACACACACACATACACACATTCAAATTGTCTGAGAAGCACAATCCAAACTTTGTATTGTGTGGGCGTCTGGCTCAGTGCTCCATCATAAGAAGGCAAGATAAATAATCTTTTACAGTAACTGGATGTATTGACTGAATAAGACAGAGAGAGAGAGAGGTATATGCCCACATATTTGAGGTTTAAAAGTAGCTCAAAACAGTAACATTGTCACAGCTCCTCATTAATGCTGTTCACACACACACACACACTACGAAAAGGTGATATTTGTAACCTATGCTTACATTACCAGACTAAGCCTGTGTGGTGTGTATGTTTGTGAAGTGAGATAAAAAATCAATAAATGTGTTTTAATGAGCAGTGTCCAAACTCAAATGATCAATATTACTAGCTACACAGAAACACATCTAATCACTAATTTCTAAAATCATTTAAAACGTCAAAATTCTTCACTAATTGAGCTTATGTTAAATCTTTGATCTGTGGAAAAGTCAGGGAGCAGATAACTCATGATTTAGTCTTACAAATCTCTTCAAAACATCAGTCACACAATATCCATAATCGATCTAATTTGATTATTTCATAATTTGTAGAAGTGCATGGATCTGCTTTGCCATCCCACACTCTTAGAGCGACGCGTGGTGAATACACACGGGCGTCTCAAAATTGACACACGTCCAAACGAGGACACCTAGAGCCCAGGCTCTGGCATTGAAAGTACACTTCCACTCTTTTCATTAATCCAAAATCTGATGCCCAATTTCACTTCATTATGGCGGACTGATTGGTTAGGCCGGGTTATTTAGCTTTGATCAGTTTGAGGGCTGTCGGTCGAAATAGCAGAAATGCTTCGGCAATCACGGAGAACAACTTCACTAATCACCTATTGGCTGCAACTTTCACCTTACACTGAGGTACGTTCATTCTTTTGTCTTCTGCTGCATTAACGATACCATGAAAATGGTACACGGACCTCACTTCCATGCACGAAAAGTTGTAGCGCACGAGTGACCAACGAGCTCATATCGCTCGGCAAAAACTCATAAATCATTTCAACTTTCATCTATTGTTATTGATGAATGAGCAATTATTTGTCATCTAATAGCGGAAAATGATGACCTGAGAAATGGATCAGCGTCTCTGGCTGACTGCAGCCAAGGACAGGGGTGATAAATTGTATCCTTAAACTGTTATTACACTTTTAATACCAAAGCTTAGAACTGACATTCTCTCTCTCTCTCTCTCTCTCTCTCTCCTGAATCACTTCCACAGCAGAAAAAGTGGAGCTTGTCTCTTGTAGTTGAAGCTGGTCTATCTCATTTTTCTGTCATGTGGAGTGAGACATAAATGTTTATATTCTTGCAGTAAGGTTTTACCTGTCTGGAAAACCAGTCTCGGCTCCATAGTGAGTAATGGTTTGTGTGATCAGGCGGAACAATAAACTGTCATATCTGTATCATTTTTCTATTTCCTTACTCTTCTGTGCACTGAATGGTTGAATGGAAGCATGGGGGGAGAGAGAGAGAGAGAGAGAGAGAGAGAGATACTGGAGTGAACCATTTTAATGATATTCCATCACTGTGAGTGATATCAGAAAGGTGGATTCAACCACAACTGATCTGTAACTCCATATTCTTCAACCACAACTGAACTATAACTCCATATTCTTCCATACTTCTGTCACAAACTGTGTGTGATTCACTTTTCAGGCCAGTAGCATTGTAGCACGTGTGTGTGTGTGTGTGTGTGTGTGTGTGTGTATGTGTGTGTGTATGTGTGTGTGTGTGTGTGTGTGTGTGTTTGTGTGTTTGTGTGTATACGGACCCAGTTTACACTCAGTTCTCACACGTTTTTTCTTCAAATGCCCCAGACCCCAAACAGATATATTCAGTTCATAAATCTAATGTTCCTTTGCACATGTACACACTCACAGATACACACACACACACACACACACACACACACACACATATATATATATATGTATGTGTGTGTGTGTGTGTGTGTGTGTGTATGTGTATGTGTGTGTGTGTAATCTCTCGCTCTCTCTCTCTCTCTCTCTCTCCCTCGTGCGCACACACACAGACACACATACACACACATCACAAACACATTGACAGGAAGTGTTTGATGTGTACATGCAATGAAAACCTGATTAGGCAAATGCAAATCTCACATTTGTATGCATGAAGTAATTCCACATACACATTTGATGTTTTTAAGGAAAATTGAAGTTTCATTTGGAGCCCTTGAGAATAAATCTTTTTAATAATTAATGCAACACTCCACAGAGTGCAGAGGCAAAGCCCACACACTTCAACCCTTTCCTAAATAAAAGACATTTCTCATCAAAGATCCACCATATTCCTGCTATGTGTGTGTGTGTGTGTGTGTGTGTGTCACACAGAGATTTTGTGTTAATGGTAAAGAAAGACAGTGGGTGTTTGTCCTTGGCTGATTTTTAAGCTTGTCAAACAGAGTGAAAGCTCTCTGTCTGGGCCATGCATAGCATCTCTGAAGAGCAACACACACTTTCTGATTACACCAAATGAGAGTCATTTCTCAGACATGCTGTTCTCAGAGAGATTAAAGCAGAAGTCTTTGTACATATACCATTTGAGCAGACCCTCTCAGAGGACATGAAAAGGAGACATTCAGTTAGTTGTGTGTATCGCCACAGTGTATCAGGGTGCAGTCTGGGTTATAAAATACCTTCCGGTCAAACGACAAACAGTGGAAAAATCCACAGTGTATATATATACTTTACAGAAAGGCATTTTAAAAATTGAGCTCCTAACACGATACATTAAAATTGCATTATTCGTAGAGCCTGAAGACATGAGCGTATTTTAGCTGTGTACCTTGGTCAGGGTGGACAGGATGTATCGTCATTCAGTCCGTACACTGTGGCTATCATTTTTCTCTACCCTGGAAATCTGTCAAAGCCCAGAAATCCCCCAGGAAGAAGGAGACAGGTACACATGTGTGATTGTGCTTTGTCAAAGGGTAAAAGCTATCGATCGGAGACTGTTTCCAAAGACAGATGTTGCTTTGTAAAGAGAGAAACGCAGTGCAGAGCTGCTTGGTAAGCAGATGATGGCGTTGATGCATTGATTTCATACTGCTAACTCTTCACTTTACAGACGTCAGCACAGGACCTGCTCCTATTCTCACCAAACCATATTTTACACCTGAAAATCCAACACATCAGTTTATCAACTCAGCACACACAGAGGGGTGTGAGAATAAGTGAGTAAGTGACTAATCAATCATTCAATCAATTTCACTCAGATACTGTGAGGTTATATTCTGGGTATATTTTAGTTACATTGTTGCACTCAGCATAGCATCAAGTGATGCATAATTTTGTGTAACACATAGAATGTATATCTAAATATCTTTTATATAGGTACAGAATATAATCCAATGCAGTTGTACTTTAGAAAACAAATGTGTTGTGGCAATTGAATGTCTAAACCAGACAAAAGGTTTGATCTTTTTAAAAATTGTTTTTGATTGTTTTGTATTCATAGTTCAGCATGATGTGTGATTTTTTTCTTAAAATTTAAACTCAAATGCCACATTCCTGCTGAGTACGGTTCCCCCTAGTGGTTGTGTACAGAACTGCTCTGCCTTGTGCCAACTAGACTGTAAACTGAGGAAAAGAGAGGTTAGAAGGGAGTGATAGGCAGTGAGGTAAAAAGAAATCTCATTGGGACTGGGACATTCACCCATACTGAAATAAGAGACTGGGCAAGTGACTCTGGAGCCATTTTAGAAAAATGACCAGGAAAAATAAAGTCTCACTTACATAGATATGAGGCTGTGCTTTTCAGCATATTATGCTGCCGGAAAGACACAAACCCCCTCCGTTCAGATCCCCTCACTGGACTCCTTTTCCCATGGGCTCTCAGGAGAAACATCCACGCATAATAAAAACCCAGCAGTGGCATGACTATGTCGTCTCACTAATTTAGCAGTGCTAATTAAAGACATGTATTTAACATGTATTTGCATCCTGCTTAGAATTCCACCATGAATTTGATGCGTTCTTTTTTTTTTTCTCAATAAATTATTAAAATTTCTTTTTTGGCACAACTTTTATGCTGTCTCCTCAGAGCTTGTCATTCAGCGCAGGGACCCGACAGTCATACGATGCACCATAACGTTTTAAGGTTTCTCCAACTTTCTATCATAGACCAGCTGATAGTACACTGCATACTGTATGTCAAAACCATTCTTCTGTTCTCTGTCAGAAACGGATTGTTGCTTGGTCTGTACACAATGACATATTTGGGCAGCAAAAACAGGCACAACTTCAACAAAGGAAGCAATGAAAATAATGATAACAACAGCAACAATGACGAGAACAGCAGTATTCACTGCCAGAGCCGTCATCATAATCTTCACCTTAAAATGTTAAACCTCAGTAATAAAAATGTAGCCTGGACTAAAGTCAGTCCAGAGGCATGCTAGCACATGGCATAATTTCGTCAGTTCTGATTTCTAATAAACAGAAAAAAAGACAGCTGATTAAAACAGCATCTTCTCAAGTCATATTAAAAACAATTGTCTGATGATGTGCAGAATGTTTACACTAATCAAATGTTTTTAATTAACGCCATGTGCTACTGAATGCATAATTCAAACTACAAATCACTGCTGCTAGCTTTTGAAAGGCTGGGGCTTAATGAACAGGTTGCTGTCTGCACTTGTTCTTCATTTGGAAAAGACGTTTAATTCACCACATCTGATGATTTTCTATAATGACCTTAAACCTGTGTTTTCATATTTTTATGAGATGCCTGCATGATTCATTGACATTGCTCTGTGTGTGTTTGTGTATGTGTGTGTGTGTGCATTGTACATGCATGTGTGTCTGTGTTTGTGTATGTGGATGTGTGTGTGTGTGTGGTGGGGAGGGGTTCATATGAAAGATGGTTAGGGAATGTTATGTGAATGAGTGATGGAGGAACAGGTAAAAACCAGCAGTGGACACACATTATGATCACTGCAGCAGCACCATTTCAGACTAAAGCAGCTTTGGTCAAAGGACATTTCATTTTTTAGGACGTTTTTTCAGTCATTATGAGTATCTTTTGTCTTTTGACAAGCGACAGAAATATCATGGGCATGTAGATTGTTGGTTTTTTGCTTTCCAACTGGTTTGCAGTATTTTGGGTTTTAATGTATAAATATGTGAGCTGGTCAATAATCTGATGGTGTGTGTTGAACTGGTAGTAAAATCTCTCCAAATATCCTCATTTTTTTTAGTTTTTACTTTTATTTTGTGTGTGTGTTTGTTTTGTGATGTGAGAAATTCTGAGTATTTTTGTTTTTTCAGATTATAATCAGATTCAGATATGGCATGGTTACAGTTTTACAGCAAGTCAGGTATTCTGATGCCTACCATCATTGTCGCTGATTTAAAATGTCTACCTTTAACTATTAATTCTTTAGTTTAATTAATTTTTCATTCCTTGTCAGTCTTCAAAAATGTGAAAAGATTTTTTTTTCTCTACGGTGATGAATAACCACTAGATGGCAGTGACTGTTTGATTCTCAGACAGATTTTAAAAATATGAAATGAAAAATTGTGTTTTGAAATATGACAACTGATACACTGGTGGATTGATGCTAAATAAACCAGTTAGTAAAGTTTATTACAGTATATGCTTGCAGTTCCATAAAAATGCTTTTTAAAAAATACTTTGGGGAGAGCTCCTGTCCATGGCTATCTGTGATTGCTAGAAATGGCCAGTAGAGAGCAGAATTTAATCAATTTGAAGGTACACTTTCGTCAAAGTGCGTTCAAACCGATGAAGGTAGAAAACTCTTAACACAATAACATTTTGCTTGTCCCCATTTTTAAATTAATTTTCCATGTTATACTTAGATCAGTGGACAGAACAGAGACAAAGGGATGTATAAAAGAACCTTAAAAGCATACATCATGTTTTATAGCACAGGTCTAAAGTTAAAAATTCATTTCGTTAGATCAAAGCCTGCATCCGGTCCTGGCACTCCTGTCATAATATCTGTGCTGGTCCTCTCTGAGGGACTATTGACATTAAACTAAATGCCAGCATTATAGGTGCATTTCCTGCAGTCAACATCAAAAGCCTGATCTCTTTATGGCGATCTCTCTCTCTCCCTCTCTACTGTCACTCAGTCGGTGTGTGTGTGCATGCATGTGTGTGTGTGTGGTGTGAGGGGGGGGGGGGTGTCTTTGAAGAGTCTCACCGTTAGTTAGCTCTCTGCTTTACCTCTCATTCACACAAATCCCCTGAGAGGTTTGTTTGTGTAACTGATATATTTTAGAGTGCAAAAAAAAAAAAAAAATCATTTTCATTACAAAGCCAAGGTTAACCTAATGTTTTATTCAATGTGTAGCTTCAATAGGATAATGGATGCATTTCCACTTATTACACCTTATGACAATATTCTGTACCTCCATGACCCAGCATATTATTTACACTTATAAAAATTAGAGTGTAGAGTAGAAGCTGCAGAAGCTGGTATGTCGGTTCAGTAGCAGCTCAGCCTTTTCAGTGTCCATGTATTCAGCATTTAATCAGAACACCTGACAAACTGCTTTTGGTAATCCAATTATTCAACCAACAGACAGAGAGAGAGGGGTGCGGTGGGGTAGGGGCGCTTGGGGGAGGGTGGAAGGAGGGAACGAGACTCATTGAGGGTGTAGCAGGATTCTCTCTGTCTGAAACTCGAGCTGGTGTTTACTGCAGGAGCTGCTGTAATGAATCTGACTGATGTGAAATCTTACCTTGAGGGCCAATGAGCTCACAGAGGGGGTGGGACATATCAGGTGCATTACATCACCGTCAACCAATCTCATCGTTGTCACCTAAGAATAAATCATACGCCTACTCACCACCCCACCCCATCCTTTTTATGGAGGAAGGTTTTTGGTTGTATTTTTTTTTCTTTTCTTTTTGGATTTTTGCCAAAATGAGGTCTCTAATACAGACAAAAATAGGTCTTTTAAGACATGCTTGATGCCTGATAATCCCAAGCCCCCCCCCCCCCCCCCCCCCCCACACACACACACACACATACATACAACCATCCCTAATGGATCATTTCTACAGTTAATCAATATCACATCATCTATTTTATTCTTGTTCAGTGAAGGAAAGGGTTTAAGATACATTTAATGCATTGTATGAATAGCAGGGAGACAATGGATGATGATGAAGTCCAAATCATGGACAGTGCACTGCTACAGTTTCCCTGTAATGGAGATATCAGCAACATTTCTCTGTGAGGTCAAGCGCTCTTCTCTGTTCCCTTATCTGACGGACTCATGGCCGGTGTTTATGCTGAAAGTCAGGTTCATTTGAGGACACGTGGGCCCAGTGGCAGAGCTGCACAGTGGGGCTCATATAGGTCCCCTGGTGCAGGCAGGTTCCCTGCAGAGATGGCAGAGCTGTAAACACACAGAACTGGAGTTTAAGGAAAGAGAGGGAATCTCCGGGTGGATGGTACTTAGAGATGCTGGACTCAAACACTGAGCTTGATTTTGAGCCCTGTGAGAGGTTGAACAGAACAGTTTTTGTTATGCCTGTTTATGGTTTAGCGAACCAGCAGTCCACAGCCAAACCACTTTTTGAGCCTGATCACACAGAAAATGATAAAGAATCCACCATCTCCCTTCGCCAGCTCCTCTTCTACCACACGGACCAACCAGAGCTCACAGATGGTCAAAGCTTCTGTAGATGTTTATTTATGAAATCTGTTCTTGCTGCTGATTGGCCATAAGGAAATCACCCCAAGATGTGAAAAAGGAGATGAAAGGAAAGAAAGGAAACGATGAAGAAAAGATGACAACTGAAGAAAAAAAAACAAAGCTGGGACACTTAATTTTTAAATCAAGATCACCTGCTCTAATGTTTTCTAATGTGACTTTTCAGCAAATATCAATAAATTCTCCCCTAATGATATCTATGAAGAACCCTCAGAGAGAATGCATAGAATGCATGATAGTATCTGACCAAAACTGTGCAAATTACGTATGGTTATAACAAAAATAGAAACTGTGCAAATTATGTATGGTTATAACAAAAATAGAAAGCTATAAATGAAAGAAATACGCAATTCTAGGAAACAAACAAACAAATAAAAAAACAATGGCCATCCTCACTGCTTTAACAAAAGCATTATGACTGATGGCCATGTGCAGTAAAAGTAGTGTTAAAAATGATTCAGTTATGAATGATTGCAATGCTGCCCTAATGACAGGCATAGTGTCCTATTCCAGATTCAAGGATACGTGAGGTCAACAACACACACACACATACACACACAAACACAAACACACACACACACACACACACACACACACCACCCCAAGTCACATCAGCTCTTGTTCTATTTCTCTTGCATGATTGGATTTCTGTGCCCTTTTAAGAGAGTACATTGTGTACATTTTAGTTGGAAATAAAACCACAGCTGCTGATTTTGCACATCAGGAGCTCCTCCGTGGACAGGGTCATTACTGTAAGTTCTCCCTTTTCAGTGCCGACCTCCGCTCACATGAGCCCTGGGGCCGCAGTGGTGGGCGACTGCCCAGGCTAAGCTTAGGTTGGGCAGAGGGGAGGTTGTTTATTTGGCTGAGGCAGGAGCTTGAGTGTGGCACGCCGCTTTTGGGCGAAGGGGGCAGGGGCAGGGATGGGGGAGAGGAGGGTGACGGGATTCATTAGTATGATGTAAGCTGGCAGAGTGCCAACGGAGTTGCATGCGATTATGTTTGGCGCCTGTCTGACTGTGAAGGGGGGGGGGGGTGCAGAGGGGGTATTTGTTGAAAATAACTACCCCTTTCCTCTCTCCAGCTCTTTTTTTTAAGCCCCCCCCCCCCCCCCCCCCCCCCCCCCCCCCCCCCCGTCAAGTGGAAGAAAGCTCTCTTCAGCAGCTATCAGCCTGGTAGTAATCTCTCTGGCTGTGGAAAGGAATGCGAGGGCTATTTCTGCTACTACCAACAGCAGAGCACTGGGTGTGGAGGGACAGCAAGATCTTTGACACACACACATACTTGTATGTGTCTGTGTGTGTGTTTGTGTTTGTGTGTCATCCCTACACACACACACACACACACACACACTCGGCCTCTGTAACCTGTGTGCCAATGACAAACTCAGCGTTGGGAAGTGTGGTGGCTGTGAAGCTGGAGCTAAGAGCCTCATAAAGGCACAGCATGAGAGACAAAGCCATGCAAGAGTCAGGTCAGAACACATCAGTGTTATTTAACAAGTGAAAGTCACATTGTTTTTATCGCTGGTGACCTGCTAGATTTGGCCTGATGATGCCTGATGCAATGCAGGGTGGCAGTGTTGGAGAAACTCAAACTCACACACACACAAACAAAAGTCTTAGTAACCGAGGTCTCAGAGCGGTCATATTCTATCCTGCACCTTCTAACTGTATATCAACTGTACATTCAGTTCTCTCTCAGCAATATTACCCCCGCCCTCTCTCTCTCTCTCACTCTCTCTCTCTCTCTCTCTTTCTCTCTCTCTCTCTCTCTCTCTCTCTCCATACTTTCCTTTCCTTTTATAATTATGTCATTGCTGTTCCTGGAATAACAATAATAGAATTATAAAAAACTTTCCTCTCTTGTAGAAAACAGATATTAAATTAAAGAGCGAACAAAAAGATTACTATGTAACACACCAGTAATGGTAGTAATGTATAGTAAATGAAAAGCAAGTCAGGGCCCTGTTTCCCATTAACAGTCTATTTTAGAGGTCCAAAACTGTTTTTGTAAAAAGTAATCTGTGATCATCCATTATTTCTGCCAAGCAACACTTGTTATTTGTGCAATACAGGCGCTGGGAAGCTGAGGATGTGGAGACTATACTTCCATGCATGTTCGGTGCTGCTGTCTGCTGGGGAGAGGCTAAAAAACTCCAGCAGATATGCCAATACAGTACCAACACCACACAAAGTACTGATTCAAGTCCACTCAGAACTGTTAACCGACCAAAAGAGAATCGTTCAGTTCTATAGGCTCTGCATCAGTGCAGGGCATCTTAACTACTGAATAATACGCCAAAACTGATTTTAACTATTCCACTTTTGGATGCTTGAATCAATCAAGTTAACTGGCATGAGATAAGCCTAATGTAAGAAAACCATACATAAAGAACAGAGACATTATTTGAAAAGTACGCTTTTTTTATGATGTTGCAGACGTTGCCCTTAAATGCACATTAACAACTGACCTCACAGCTCTAATGAGAAAGAAAGAAAGAAAGAAAGAAAGAAAGAAAGAAAAACACTTATGCACAGACTGAATTCACAGACTCATTCATAGACTAAATCAGCAGACAAAAAGGCAAATCTGTTGTCTAGAATGGGTCCTGCAGATGACAAGAGCAATTCCTCCAAACAATGTAATTAGCTTTCCAAACGCTGTCAGAGGCACACTTAAATTTACAAGGATTTTCAAGAGCTGCTTATGTTCAATTGTTTTGGGAAGCTCTTCACAAATGAAAGACACTTCTTAAGATGACTTTTTGAATTGCCTGAGTGCCTTGAGATGTTTTTGGAATAAAACAAGGCCCAGAATGTTCCGTGACAGGTACCAAGAGATTGAACAGAACCAGCCAGTGTCTTGTGATTTGTCCCCTATGATGTCTCACCTGAATATGAAACAAACCCTCGCTGTATAAACAAAAGTTTAACAGTGTGGGTTAAGACCACCAGAAAAGAGCCAAGGACCCTCTCCCGTACCAGCCCTGTCACACCTTCCAACAGCTACTGGAGAAACCAGTTGAGATGGCCAAATACCTTTAGGTATTGGGATTGGCCATGGGTAAGGCCAATCTCTCTTTACCTCTTCAAAATGTTCAAAAAGACGTATTTGTGGAGGTAGATCCTTAAGTCCAGTCAGTGCTGTGAGAGATGTGAATATAATGAAAAGCTTGTTTGGAGTCAGTTGGCCGTGAACCAAAAGATAAAGCTTCGGATTTGACCAAACTTTCAATAAATGTTTAACCATAAATGATACATGTAGGTACCAGTGTGTGAGAGAAAGAAGTAGCCAATCAAAGTGGGGACAGAGGAGGTCAAAGTTGATGGATGGATTGAAACCGTGGTCTGTCTGATTGTTTTTTTTTTTTAATCAAACAAGAGATTAAACTGATGAACAGGCAAATAATCTTTCTAAGATTTTTTTTTTTAATTCATCTTTCTATTTTAATTTCAATTCAGTTACTTCAACAACATCATCCCTCACCTTACCTGCCTCATATTTCTCATGAAATTCTACATTAAAAAACATAAATTCTGAAACATATCTATCTATTTCCAGATGAGTCTAATGAATCTCTCAAAGCAATCTTCCACTTTGTCTGATTAGTGCAAGTTTTCCATTCTTTCTTTCCTGTTTCTCATGTTGTTATTCTCAGGGTGCTTTAATGTGCTGTCTAATTGGCCTAATTGTAATTTACTGTTGGCTGCATGTGTCATTTAGCACTAATTTTCTCCATTAACCTTGTTTATTCTCAAAACCTTCATTAGGAAGTTTGTTCATTTAGCCTCAAATATAGACGTCCAATCTAGCAATCGATCAATCAATTAGAGACAGAATGATCATATCATGTCAAATAATGAGTTTTAGTGAGGTGATGAATTCCAGTCAGAGAGATCTGTCTCATTCTAAACTGTGATAAACACTGAATCTCCTATTTAATTTAACATCTGGAAAGTGTAAGAATATAATGATCAGATTTGTCCCCCTGGCAGAATAATGCTATGAGGTTTATTCATTATGCAAATACCTTCCCTCTCTATGCACATTTTCATACACACATTACAAACTAGACTTTTGTTTGAGCGATGAAATGAATGGGAAAATCCTCTTCATTGCACTTGAACTGTACAGACAATATGAAGCATTGTGTATTTGGAAAATGCCCAAACCCAAATTAAAATGTCCCCATCAAGAGACCATGTCTGCATTTTACCTCCATCATGTACTGATAATATACTTAACATTACAACATGTTGTTTTATGTTAGGGTACATTATGGAAAGAAAGCCTTATGTTCCCAGTATTGTTCTCAATTCCCAGTTCCAGTCTTTAAATCTCCCAGTTTCCAATATGTTGCCAGATGGTACTGGATTGTGGGGGTTAAGCAGCATATCTGTAAGCTTCTTAAACATACTCATCAGTAACCCCCCCATACACTCACACACACACACACTCACTCTCTCTCTCTCTCTCTCTCTCTCTCTCTCTCACACACACACACACACATACACACACACACAGACCCTCCCCCACTTATGCCTTCCAACAGGCTCACTCCCAGTGGAGATAAGGACAAGAGCAATGGTTTTTATCTGTTAGAGTTTGATTGGATCAGGGGCAGACCCACAGCAGTGCATGTATACCACAGTGATCTTACGAGGCCTCTGTGGGCATGGGTCTGAGAGAGAGAACAGATCTCAATGCCAGAGGTCATATTCAAATCCACCCTCTATCTCTTCTCTTGGACAATAAGTTAGAATAAACAATTAACCAGTTAAAGGCATTCAGACAAACAGTGAGATTTAGTGTATGTTCAGTCACAGTGGAACTGAGTGTGGCTTTGATTCCATTTGGTCCAGTGAGGCAGAACAAACGTCTTTGTGTTTGTGAACTTATGAAATACATTTTAGATGAAATTTTCAAAGCTAAATCAACTTAATTATACAGTTCACTCGGTCAAGTATGGAAAATCTAAACAGAGTTTCGATGTTAATGCAAATGGATGTCACAGTCCAGCACTGGAAAACACCTGTTGCACTGTTCTGTAGGTCTGTTTATGGAGAAGTTCTTGGAACATTTGGAAATTTTAGACTAGGAAATGACACTTGCAAATTTGTTCTCTGTGACATAAAAGGTAGCTGTTAAAATGACAGCAGAAAGGGAATCAAATCAAAGTCTTTCAACTAAAGTAGAACAAAGCTAATAAAATGTAAAATAAATAAATAAATAAAAGTAACATAAGAGAACAGACCAATATGTGAAAGAGTTTTTGCCCTAAGAAAAAGAGCCACAGTTTTGTTTATATGAAAAACTGAAGATCAATGTCACGTATCCAGAGGCACTTCTCAGCACCTTTGTAGCCATCTCTCTGGATCCTCTTAGACTTGTTATTGATCTGTTCTCTGCACTAACATAACAAAAGCAAATGGTCCTGAATAAATGCACTGATCTCCCAGAGCAACTGTTTTGTTTTTCCAACTGTAGCCATGCTTCATCTGCGGACTGATCCCGATGGAAACTTGGCTCATGGCCAGCCCACCGATATGTCACTTTTACATTTTATTTTTATCAAACAACTTTCGAACGCACAACGTGAAGCCTCTTTTTTACTGTTGTTTTTTTTGTTGGAGAAATGAATTTCTCTCTCTATTTCTCTTGAATTCTTCACTCAGCAGTTCTTGTGAAGTGTTACATAATGAAATAGAGCTGTGGTTTGTTGGGAGGGTGTAGATCAATTAGTCTGTTAAAAAAAATTAAAAATCACGGGCCATTTTCTGTGACGATGAATTATAGGTTATAAGGATATGATCCTGCAACAGTGTGACCAGAACCCATAAGCACAAGGTCACACATGCGCACACACCCACACACACACACACCCTTACAAATTCTTATGTCATGGCAACTCAGAGATCTGAATGTTGTATCAAACTAGGCGGGGGAAAACTCACATATTTAAATCTTGAATTTTGGGGGTTTTTTTCCTTTTACACACAGAGCATCTTTGATCGGAGACAAAATTCCATTGTACTGTGGGAAGGTCTCACATACAACAAAAGAGGTGGTTGGTGCAGACTACTGAGTCTAGTGCAGGAATGCCAGCCCACACTGGGGTCATGAAAGCTTTATGAAAAGAGCATTTGATGACTTAGAAAGTGAAATGTAAGAAATATCTCCATTTTATATATTTGAGCCAGTTCTTACCATACCATACAAACTAACCACACTGCAAGTCCACATATAACTGGTGAAGTTGTAAGCTGATGCTGAAAGAAGATTTAAAATTTTTGCATTGCTACCTATGGACTTGATGAAGAATATTTGCATGTACTGCACATTTGCACATTAAGCTAATACTTTTATCTAGTGCAGTATACATGTAGATTTTGTATCTCAGAGGTCAAACAACTCCAGGGGAATCTTAGGCATATGGACTTCACTCAAGTGCATCTTAGTTGCACTGTTGCAGTTAAAACTCATAACACTATCCTCACTGACAGCAGAAACAGCCACTCGGGCAACAGCATTAATTGCATGTTAATCTATCAATTCCCACTTGTCTTAAATTTAGCCGTTCTCACTGAATGCAGTAGCACTTTTTCACCAGATGAGGGTGTAAAAAGCGGTTTAAAAAAACAACCACAGCTCCCGGCAGCATCAGAGCCTTAGATCTGTCTTGACATATACTCATAGCTCTGACAGCTAGAGAAAACAGCACACAACCACCGCAGACGGGAGCTTTACACAACGGTTGAACCCATCCAGGAGTCGGTGCGGGCCCTCGTAAATCCAGCAGAGATTGGGTTCCTGTGTGAAGGCTGGGGATCAGCAGTCCAAGGCTGCTTAAATAGGTTTTCTTAGACAGCAAATGCGCAGGAGCTGATGCTGTTACTGTACTTAGACTGAATCCCAGCGAGGCCTCGTGATTTGCCGTGTATCTTATGACCGAGCACACACACACACACACGCACACACATACACGGATCGCGATGGGGGATGCTTGCTTGGCTTTTAATATCCGTCCTGAGAGATAAACATAAATGTATACTGATGGTATGACATCACCCGTTTGATTGATGTTTTTCTAAAGTAAACACATTTTCTTAAATGTCAAGGTAATGGGTTTAAAGAGAGGCTCCTCTCCAGCGTCAGTTTTAGGTTACGGCTGATGGATTTGACTCTGTCCGACCTCGCGCCTTGCGGGTGTCTGTAACGCACTGTTGAGAAGGCAAGGTAATGGATAAGGGGGCGGAGCATCATCAGACACTGCAAATTAGCTCCAGGTTGCGAAGAGGGTGAGGAGACGATTGTATAAAATCATACAAGAACAATTGCGCTATTTGATTACAGGCCCATTCTAAAATACAGCAAAGGGTTACTTGTGAACTCTACAAATAGTTCCTGACCCCAAATATTGATCACAGTGGAGGAAACTGATCAGGACGTTATTGCGTTTTCTTTTTTTTTTCTCTCTCAATAACTGATTTTAAACATCAGTGAGTCACTTGGAACGCATTAAAAGTTGGAAACATTAAAAGTTTTGAATTGGCATTCTTTATCCGTCAGTTTCATACTTTGGAAAAAGGAGGTTGACAGAGTAAATGTGGCGTTTTCACTCTTTTTGGCCCCACGCATGACTCTTAATAAGTGCTAAAACTGAACAGCTTGGGTTTTGGGAAATAAAATTGGATAGGAGCCCTAGGTTTCCTCTCTCTCTCTCTTTCTCTCTCTCTCTCTCTCTCTCTCTCTCCCTCTCTGCATGGTGTTAATCAACTCACACACAACAGATCGTAGGCCCATCCAGTGTGCTGAGATTTTGAAATGAACACACACAGTGTGTGAAACTGAGATGTCTTGTATGTGCTTTACCAATATCAAAATTCAGTGAATATCTGCGATGGATTAGGGATGCTTCATGACTCCATCCTTCTCAGAACCGTCTACACTGTCTCCAGATGCTTGAGTATGATTTTAGCACGTGTGAAGAAGACAAGCAGAAACTCAGTATGCGCTATCATTAAGAGTCATGCTCGTTTCTCTCTCTCTCTCTCTCTCTCTCGCTCTCTCTCGCTCTCTCTCACACACACACACACACACACACACAGTAGGAGGGAGGAAGAGAGAGTGAGAGAGAACAGGAACTTGTTATTTTAACATAGCAGCTGTTCATCCTCTTCCTTTACCATACAAGAGCTTCCAGGAGACTGGAGTGTCAGGTGCATCATGTTCCTACCTTAATTACAACAGATCCAGGATCAGTTTTCCTGTCTCCTTAATCATCATGAGGCGACAGTCACCGCTGACCTTTGAACATTTCCTCTAAAGGCCTATGTGAGTCTTTTTGTGTCTGTGTGTCTCCTCTAGTTCTACCTGTGCGAAGCAGAGAAACCTCCTCCCACATGCGGCTGCAGGACACATCCTATTGATCCAGGCATGATGCGGATAATGAGATTACAAGGGTGCACTGCCCTGGGCCTTTTTCTCTGCGGCGCTGGCCCGAGCCTCACACCACATACTGAGGGCCTTTACACATAGCCAACCACACAGCGCAGAGCCAAGAGCTTCACACAGCAAACAGATTATACTCTCCTTTAGCCTAGTGGGTCTAGTCCCAGCACCAGGGGGTCTGCCTCAGGTTTAGCCAAGCCATCCAAAGCAAATTAAGGATTGAAAAAAAAAAACAGTGATGAGTGACTATTAGTGAGTTTTGAGGAGTAAGATTCTGCAGCACCTAATTGTTTACAGACTGGGTTATCTGATTGTTTGAAATAACACATGCCTATGTGTCTATGTGATTTTCTGTTCCCTAGAATTTCAGTGTCAAAGTGAAGAATGGAAAAAAGAAATTGGATTTTACACAGAGAGCGGTCTGGTGTGTTTTGTTTTAAAATGAAACAAAACAAAAAAAAAATGAGCCAGTCAACAGAGTTCTGCAGTGTGATCTCTTTCATGAAAACTTCAGACTTTCTTTGGTGGAATCAGCATCTCTTTAGTTTCTCTTTCAGTATCGCTTTACACTGATGTGATACATTCAATTGGTATGGCTGCTTTATCTGTGGTCTCTCTCTCTAGATGGCAAAACAGTCAGATTCAATCTAATTTTATAATACACTAGGGAATTCCAGCAAGTCTACTTTCTTTTTTTGAACATTCTCAGTCAGACACAAAAATTCTCCTCTTATCTTCCTCTCTATTTTCACTTTCTGTGACTAACTTCTCTTGCTGCTTCATTATGTAATGAATTTCTCTGGGCATGTCATTGTCCTATCAAGGCATCTGAGGAGAACAATAAAACACAGCAGCTGTGTGTTCTTTAGTTCTTCAATGACATGTCTGCTAAAGGTACAGTGACACATCTGATGTTTCTGTGTGTAAGGATGAAATACAATGCCCTACATGCTGCTTTACCTTGCAAAACGTTTTAAGCTTTTCAAAAAAAAAGAAAAGAAAAGAAAACATTTAGAAATCTTCATAATCATTTCACTGGCTGCTTGAGAAGCTGTCAACCTCCACAGAGAAACCCGTAACTCAGGAGCTGTTGAAGAATCTAAACTGGTAGTATGTGCAAACACTCAGAGTATGTACAGTATGCAGAGTTTACAATGAGACCCATGCAACAACTCTCTCTCTCTTGCTCTCTCTCTCTCTCCCTCTCTCCCTCTCTCTCTCTCTCTCTCTCTCTCTCTCATGTTTAACACCTCATTACTATTCTGGGTGTTCAGAAATTCTCCCTAGTAACAACATCAGTTTAATTAGTATGTAATGAGATCTGAACTCATCTTGACAAGGAAAAGCTTAGTTAAAGTTTACACATTTTTCCATATTCTCTGCTAATGTAAGTGTTAGCTGTCTCAGCGTACATGTAATTATGATGTATGTTTAAGTTTGTGGAAGGATATTAGACACCCTCAGTGTCTGACAGTAGTGATTTGGCAAATCACCTAAGGACTGAATGCCATTAGAGAACACTGCTGGGTTTTGTTATGAGATCCAGAGAATGAGAACAGAGAAGAGAGGGCTAAGAATTTCAGAGAATTCTAGAATTCACAAAATTCCCTTACAAACTTCACCCACAGACAGTAGCATTACTGTTTTCCATATGCCACCTGCTGTTCATCCACAGTTGCTTATGGAGTGGTTGTCTGACAGACAAAAAAGGAAAAAAAGAAGCTGCTCCCTGCAGTAAATGATATATGTGCAAACGCTATAGACAGTTCTCCATCTGTTTAGGGAAATTTGGTTCCTGACGACTTTAAGACCAGCTCCAGGTTTCTGTTGTAACAGTTCCCCTGGGGACAGCCTCACTGACTTACTGTAGCTGCATTTCTGTGTGTTATTCTGTCTCACTGAACAGCAGGCTAGACTAACTGTCAGTGTGTTCAGTCCTACAGGAGTACCACTGATAAACAGCAGTGTTCTTTTAGATTTTTTTCTTTTTTTTTAAAGCGCAGTCATTACAGTTCAACCACTCACAGACAGAGATGCTAATTCCCCTGTGACAGGTCCAGTGAAAACGCATAAGACAATAACTACATTCGAAAGGTTTCTATGAAATGTCACAGCCATTTGGTTGTTTGCCTTTTTCTCAAATGCAATTTTAATTTGAATTGATTGCGCAAGGGAAAATGTGTTTACAAACCACACGGCTTTCCGCTACACTAGCTATGAGCGACTTTCTTATACAGTTTAAGCGTGAGACTTTTTCACATCACCTGTACATAAAAAAAAAAAAAAAAAAAAAAAAAAAACACCAGCAAACTATGCAAAGGTTCTTTGAGGTAAAATAGTCAGAAATGCTTTAAGATACTCTCAGAGGTAACATGAGGACACCAGCAGCAGCGTTGTTACACTATGCTGCATAGGACATTGTACGGCCAATCAGAACAGCTGTTATGTGTGGCAAAGTGTCAGGTAGCGTCGGGTGCCATGTCAGATAGCATTTGGGGTATGAAATCTGTTCTAATTTCCTCCTCAGTCCCTACTGGTATTTGATAGTGGTCTTTAATTTAACATTATGACGACAGCTGAGGCAGGCGGTGCAGCACAGCCTACACAGAGAAGGTGAAGCAGAGCTGGGTTCCATGCCAAACATTGATCTCTACCCTTAAGGAGTCTGCACTCAGTCAGATAAACATGTGCCCTGTTCTACCTGAGACAATTTACTGTTTGGTAAACTGATCCCTGAAGATCCTCAGATATACGGTCAACTGAGCTTGATCCTCTCTTTTAAAACAGGGGCAGGATGTAATTCTGGGGAAGAATTAAAGTAATGCATTTTACTGATAGCAGAATTTGGGCGGCACGGTGGTGCAGTGGGTAGCACTGTCGCCTCACAGCAAGAAGGTCTCGGGTTCGATTCCCAGGCGGCCAGGGTCCTTTCTGTGTGGAGTTTGCATGTTCTCTGCGTGGGTTTCCTCCCACAGTCCAAAGAAGATCCTCAGATATACGGTCAACTGAGCTTGATCCTCTCTTTTAAAACAGGGGCAGGATGTAATTCCAAAGACATGCAGGTTAGGTGAATTGGAGACACTAAATTGCCCCTAGGTGTGAGTGTGTCTGCCCTGTGATGGACTGGCAACCTGTCCAGGGTGTTTCCCTGCCTTTTGCCCTATGTAGGCTCCAGCGACCCCCCCCCCCGCCCCGTGACCCTATTCAGGATAAGTGGCTTAGATAGTGAGTGAGTGAATGTTAGCAGAATCACTTAATTGCTTCACTGTATTGGTCACATTCCTCTGAGATGTCATGACAAACACTGTTACAAGGTTAAGTGTATTATGACACTGAAGTAACTGTATTTTTAATTGCATGAAGCTGTCATAGGAGATGCTTTGTTTCTGTATTATTACTCAGATATGCAGATAGACTCATATTTGATTCGACATGGAAGCAACTGGCTCAATGTGAGAAAACCCTGCACGTCGAGCAATTTGTCTAAAAAACAGATAATAAGACTAGTTCTGTTGTTTGTTGTTTGTTGTCTCATCCACCAGTAGGTGATTTCTTATTTTTTAATACGGGGGATGGCCCAATGGCCAACAGGGGGGATGGCCCAGTGGTCACTGACACTACTCTATAGGGTATATAGTGGATGGCAGGTTAACAAGGGGGATGCATTTTGGTCATTTTGCTAACAAGGAGGATGGCATCCCCCCTCATCCCCCTAAAAATTGCCTACTGCCATCCACACACAGAGAACTCACTGACCAACTCAACTTAATCAGTGTACTGTCGTTAAATAGTCACTAACACCAACGCACTAGGCTGAATGTTTGCAATGTTGTAGCAGCATTTGGAAGAGTGGGGCTCCTCTGAGCATGTGCTGTGATGGTGTGTAACATTGTTGTCCCTGTCTATGTGTTTACCTGGTCTAGAAATAGGTGCCCTGTTGTGCTGTGTTGTTGCTCCAAGCTTTGTTCTAAATAAAGCATTCAGTTTATCACTGCCTTCATAATTGGCAGTATTGGTGAATTGTTTGAAAGAACAACATTCCTCCTCTGTAATTCTCTCTTGCTAAGTTACCGTAGAAATCAATGCTACATGTCAGAAGTGGGATGATGGCTTAAGATCCAGATGACGATTTGGGGAAAAGGCCAGATCTGCAGCAGCTCTGCTCCAGTTAAGGGGACAGAGTCACAGAGGAGATCGAAGAGATGGCAAGCACCACTGAAGAGCAGCTTACATCATCTCAGGATGTGCTGTGTAATGCCCCAGTGACTTTTGAAAGGCTGCACAGGCTTCCTGCCAAGTGCGAGTGTGTTGTCTACCTACATGGCCTGCTGGTCCATGCCACCACTTTCAAGTACTCTATGACCAACCTAAAGGAGGCGTTCACCATCACAAATCACTATAACAGGTCCAAAGCTTCGCTGAGCTAAGTGCCAACTACTATAGTGGCAGGTAAAACTTCTTGGTCATGTGGCGTATGCAGACAGGAATGCCTCCAACCCCAAGAAAGGTGACACAGTGCAAAGGTGACCCACCCTTAAGTAGGTGGGGGAGCTTTAGAGTTTTCTTTGGTTGGCCTCTTACCACCGCAGGTTTGTCAGAGGGTTTGCAGACATCGTTACTCCTCTTCAGTGCATCACTGCTAAGGGGACACCCTTCCTGTGGACCATAAAGTGCAATGCTGCCTTTAACTAACTGAAGGAGGCCCTGACATCAGCACCAGCCATTGCCTTCCCAGCCCTTTTACAGACACTGGCACCAGCAACCGGGGCACTGTGGCAGTCCTTTCCCAACTCCCAAGTGTGGTAGGAGAGCAGCTGGTCACCTACTTCAGCTGAAAGTTGACAAAAGCTGAGTGGAACTATTGTATGACCTGACAAGAGCTGCTGGCACTGGTGGCAGGTCTCTAGCACTTCTGTGCTTATCTGTACAGAACTAACCCCCTCCTGAGGACTGACCATGCCTCCCTCACAACTTCTGGGAACCAGAAGGGCAGGTGGTGAGGTGGGTTGAGGCCCTCCAGGCATTCTGCTTTGAAGTCTAGCATTGGGTAGGATGCCTGCATGCCAATACAGACATCCCGTCACAGCAACCTGACCATGACAACCCCTAAAGGTACTGTGACCACGTGGAAGCAAGCTCAAGAGCCCCAGCAAATCTTGTGCTGCCCTGATGATCGGAGGAGATGACAACATGTCCCTGAGGGTCAGACCAGAGGGGATCATCCACTCTCAACCCCAAGCTAGCAGCCGTGAGAGGTCCTACTTGTTTGTGCCATCTGCATAGTGCTGTCAGTACCAACAACTGGTTGAGGTTCGGCATCCCCAAGCAACCAAGGACAGAACTCCAAGCCCCAGGTGATCTGGGAGGTCTGCCAGTGCCTGAGAGTCAGGAAGACCTGCACCACACCTCTGCATCCTCAAAGCATCCACTGCACCCTCAGAGGGCCCCTGCACCCTCAGAGTCCCCACCAAGCCAGAGGTACCTGGGGGCCAGCATGCCCTGTCTCTGACAACAGAAGGGGCATTTGTATTCTACCTACCCTGTCACAATCTGTTGGAGGCTGGGGGCTGGAAACATGAGAAGCAAGCATTTCAGATACACTGCTAGGGACAACTTTTCTGTTCAAGATGTACAGCCCCCAGCAGAAGAATGAACTTTTCCCCAAGTTGGTAGACAGTTGGGTCAAGCCCTGTATCTTCCTGGGATGACTTTCCAAGATTGTGTTGGGTGCAGATGTGGACAGAAGATTGATACCCTCCATCATGGCCAACTGGCCCCATACCACTGTCGGGCAGCAATTTGAGGAGAGACTTTTTATTTTGCAATACGTGGGCTAATAAATTTCTCAGTGATTCTGAGGTTACACATTGTACAGATTCTCCCCATGTCTCCCTGTTTTTCTCTCTCTCACTGACCCTCTCTCTTCCTCCCTTTGTCCCTGTTCTTTTGACCCTTTTTATGGCCCAAGCCTGCCTGCATTCTAGATGAATGTACACCAAAGCAAAAACCACTCATCTTAACACCTAACAGTCACCAGGCTCAACATTTCAGCACAGCAACCCCTGTACCATTTGGTCACAAGTTGATAATGATCAATCCCAGTTAAGACCAGATCACCTCAGAGGTTAGTTTTCCTTGGGAATGAAAATCGGACCATGTCACAAGTTCAATCCTGCCACTCATTCAATAACTATACAGAACTAAAGAAAATGAAACTACACTGTACAACACTACAGAACAATCATGTGTATTGAACTTGAAATGAATAAAAAAGCCATAGACATGCTATAGGGCTTTTAAATAACCACTGGGTAATTAACTAACAGCCAATTCTGAAGCTGTCAGTGAACCTAAGCTTCTTGCAATGTAAGAGCAATCATGTTTGACATCACTTGGAAGCATAAAATGCTGTGGATACAAGTAGGCTTAAATAATCTTACTGTTCCTTAGCAGGAATAACTTAAGTAGATTTATTTAAACTGAGCTAAGATTAACACTTCCCAAATTCTAAGGAGTGTCTCCTCCCTCTAGGCAGAGGCACTCCCAAAATCAGATAAAGTTTCAGATAATTTTCCAAATCAGACAAAATGCCAAAACTGCTGCTATCCTTTGGTTCAACTTCACAGAGTATCGCTCCAGGAAGCTCAGTTCAGCTCCAGCTTCAGCTGAGCTTCGGTTGTATCAACCGTCATATCGTCTGTCCGTTTCGCCCTGCTTGTCTCTGCAAACAGTCAGCCCTGTCTCACCACTTTGGAAGATCTGCAATCCTAAAAGACTCTCCTGGAACCAACACGAAATCTCGCTCGCGGTCCCTCACAGTCAACTTCAGCAACTCCGGTTTCTCACACCTGAGTGCGGCTGGGCCTGTACTTCTTCCTCTTCCCCTTTCCTCTCCTTCTTTCTACCCTTTTGTGTGTAAGCAACGCCACTAGAACATCACTCAGATCGTTTCTTTTGGTTAAGCGTGCCTCTTCATGCGTAATACTTCATACACACATAGATGTTCATTTATACTTACTGAAGGTGGTGAGAATATTATTATTGTAAATCATAGTTGTTGGTCTTCTAGTGTGTAGTTTAGATGCCATTGTATGTGTGTATGTAGTGAATGTGCCTTGGTTCCACCTAGATCCAAATTTATTCAATATTAGATTCATTCTGTGCAGTTTATATTCCATTGTTGAAATAAACGTTTACATTCACGTTTCTACTCTTTGAGTACATGATAAATCATTTCCTTGTTACTGAATGTACTGATCCAGGAACTTAATTATTTAGGAATATTGAATTTGAAGAGAATTACTGTATTTGCCACATTAATGTTTTTATTTAGTATATGTCAAGGTTACTGAAGAGTTATTTTGAATAATTTCCAGGTTCAGTGGTCAGAGCTCTGAGCCATAAATAAGGTTTTTCAGAATAACTAATTTCACTGGGTTCAGGTTCTCAAATAAGGTTATGGTTACAGCTGAGTGATATTAGTATTAAGTCTAATATTCACAATGAACCATTAACCAGAATTTCTCTATACCGCTGGCATGACACCACACAAAGTAGGTCACCCAGTGGCCAGTCTCCTCCAGTCCAGTAGATGCGTGTGATTCTCAAGCTGGGCCTGGTCTGCTAAGGAGCACAAAGAGAGTCCCCCAACACCTCGGGGATTCTATAATGAACTGTGGACCACCAAGACAGTTGACCCTGGTGGGTTCAGTGTGGAGGAGCTGGAGAGAGCTGGCTCTCCCCAGCATGCACCACAATTGTGATTTCATAGTTGTGCAATTTCCTGTGGCCATCAGTGAGTTTACCTAGTATAGAAATAGGCATTTTACCACTGCAGGAACTTTTTCAGGAGTCAGGAACTTTTTCAGCAACCAGGAACCATCCTACTCCAGGTAGTTTTCAACGGTTCAGCAATTATTAAGGTGGACCTTGCAGTACACCATTGCTGATGGTCAAATGCAGGCATCACGGAATGACCAAAGAGACCAATCACCATTTTTAAATGCCCACACTTAGCAAGCAAGCAACAGTAGTAAATATCAGCATATTTAGAGGAAAGTTGTAACAAAATGGAAAACCAGAACACATCAGAGGTGGTGGAAACAGGCCCAGTGAGCAGGTGAAAGCTTTACTTAGCATCTATTTGGAGTACCAGAGACAGAGCGAGTTTGAGTGGTCAACTTGACTTGACTCCATTGTCTGGCTCAGACAGACTTGCGCTTTTTACATCACTTACTCCAAATTTACATAATCTTCATGGTTCTTGCATTGTGGTGGGAAAGCAAACAAAAAAGGATTCATGAACTGTGTGGTTTCCATTCTGGATAGTTACTGAAAAAGTTCCTGAACCTTGTGGAAAAGCAACTAATAATTACCACTTTGTTTAGTTTTGTCCTCAATAAAGTGTCCAGTTTATTACTTCCTTTGTAAAGGCAGGACTTATTTGAATGAATAACATTCTTCCTCTGTCACTCTTTCTTGCTGAGTCGCTGTAGCAACCAATGCTCCAATATAAAAACTTCACGAGTGCCCGCTGCTCTGATGATTAATGATATAACCTTGAAAGATGCAAAAAAAAAAAAAAAAAAAACCTTCTTCATAGCCATTGTGTGTATTAATGTAATATTTCACTCTTGTTGGATCATTCTTTCTCTGCAGCAGGAGTTCAGTTACAGACAATACAGACTTGGAATCTATCACACATAATGGAAACAGTGATGAGCAGGATTCTATCAGTGACATTACAATGTCTCGTTGCACCAGACAGTATAATGTCAATCAGGTCTGGGCCAGCCTGAAGTTGAATAGTTATAGTCTGAGTTACTTTTTTTCTCTGCAATTCTATGCATTGTACGCCCCAAATATTAGGATTTATTAAAAAAAAGCAGACAACTGATGGACTCAAAGAATTAAATACAAAGAATTAACAGTTTCAGTAAAGTCTAACTTGAAATATTGTGTTCTTGCTTGAAAAATATTTAATGTGAAGACTGATTAAAAATTGTTACGTTTTGGAACTTTGAGTCCTAGCTTGTTCATGATTACAGTGGGTTTAAAACTACTCAATTTCTGCAAATAAAAGTATGGGCAGTTGTTTTCTTTGAATTCCTAACATTTAAGGCACGCATGTTTTATTTATTGTCAGCACATTCAACAATCCATGAGGAAGTGACCGCAAAAGATGGAAGCAGACTCACATTTCTGATTTACACTCTGTGGCCATATTGACCTTTTGGCATGTAGCAGGTGGCCCCAGTCAATCTCTCCCTCTCTCTCTCTATCTTTATCTCTCTGTCTCTCTCGCCCCTTGACCAGAACCAAATGATGTTGCAGCCTACACTTCAGATACATCTGTCCACACAGTGCTTTCCATATGGTTGCCATGGCAACAGCCAAGGCTCTCTCTCTCTACGTAGACTGTGTGTAAAAGGTCATCTTCTTTCCAAATGCTCTTTTTCCTTCATACGTGAGCCAAAAGTGGACATGAATTCATTTAACATGTGTCTAAGATTTGATCTATACACAACATCCTTAATCTGATCAAGCAGAGATTAATCAAAGGTTGATGTGTGTGTGTGTGTGTGTGTGTGTGTGTGTGTCTGTCTGTCTGTCTGTACCAGCAATGTCCACATTCACCTCATCAACATTAAGCCAAGGACAATAGTATGATTATGCATTCGTGTTTGCCGCAGAAAACAGCTTTCTCTCTCTACACATTAACCCTCGTCTTCTTCAGAGAGCATGCAGAAAGGTGCTGGACTTTCAGATACCCCCCACCCCCCAACCCCCCACCCTACACTGCTTGGTGATTCCTGAAGGTCCACAGCAACGGTGTTGGATTTCAAAGGCTAGAAAGTGAAACTTGACCTGCCTGGCGCCTCTCCACCCTTCCACACAGACAGCCCAAACACCTCCGCCAGTTACTGCAGGAGTTCTAAAGCTTGTCAGCTCCCTTCTCCAAAACAGCAGCGAAATATCCTCTCAGCTCCAGCATTGCTTCTGTAAATATTTCAGAAGCAAACTCAAGGTTTGACTCTTAACTGTTTGAAGAGTTGTAACAATGATGTTTTCATACTGAACTGTTTGATGACAGGAGTCATGACAAACAATTTTACATCTGGCAAGTGTTGATACGATGTCTGAAACCTCACACGGTTTATGATACAATTTTTAAACAGACAGTCTGCTAAGATGAAATACAGTTTGTGGCGGATTGTTACTTCCTCTGTGTTCTTAAAAACAGGTACATGCTGTTGTTTATTTAACAATCTGAAAGAGCAATGTTAATTCAAAATTCCTGTTTCCCAAAAGGTGAATTTCACTTTGGAAAACCACAGGCAGTCATTGTGTTTGTGCTGTGTGTACCGTTACACCTCTAGCTGTGTGTTTTTTTTTCTCTCTCTCTCTCTATCACTGTGTTTGGCAGAGGAGACCATTGATGTACAGGTAGAGAGGGAATAGGATGCTTTGTGCTGCTGCAGGCTGTGTGTGTGTGTGTGTGTGTGTGTGTGTGTGTGTGTGAGAGAGAGAGAGAGAGTGAGAGAGGACTGAGAGTATTCGCCAGCTTGAAGGGGAGTCAGTGAGTACAAGAGAGGGTGTTTGAGGACATGTCTGACGAGTTGACGGGTAGAGAAGGGAGGGAGGAGTGTGTGCCCATACTCAAACTCCTTTACCAGGCGGGTAATAGAACATATATTGAATTGAAACACAAACATAGCCTTTTTCGTGGTAATGTTTACAGCTATGGGAAGCAGGTATATGAAGGTGAGGGAGATCGTAAGAGCTGCATATATTTTGCTTTTTTTTATGACACGTCCTCCCCCGTGCAGGAGCAGCTGAGCTCCAGCATCTCACAGCATGTAGAAAATAGGTCATGCTGATGGCGGAGCGTATACCAGAGCTGTGCCTACATGACTGTCTGCATTGTGGCATAGAGCCATCTTCATTTACAATTGCATAGCAGAGATACACATAAGCAGAGCTCTCTCTCTCTCTCTCTCTCTATTATCTATCTATCTATCTATCTATCTATCTATCTATCTATCTGTCTAGCTGTCTCAACATGCTTCACAGAAATTAAAAATAAATATGGTGTGTACATTCTTTACTAGGACAGCAGTTTGCATGGATTTGAGTTGATTTAACTTTGTGTTTTAGGTAAAACTGATTTCTTTAATATGCTAACATGGGCGAGCAATTCATATGGGCCTTTTTCAGTACAATGGACTTATTTAATTAAGCCATGAAAAGTACGATTAGTGTGTTGGCTTAATGTAATTCCCCATAGGAAAATTGCACTGTTTGCTCTCAAACTGGGAGACCTCGGCTCTGCTGTTTCTGTATGTTAAAGGTCAATTTGATCCCTTTTACTACTTGACCTAATTGAAATACCAATTACCTTCTCTTTTTCTTTCTCTCTTTTCCTCTCCTCTTTTCTCAGGGATCATAGGAACACATAGGAACATATAAGAAACATTTGAGTTAAAGAATATGTGTGGTCACTACAGTGTTTATAGTATGTCTCCACAGAACCCATATCCAAAGATGATGTTGTAGGTCATTTTAACACTCAGCCTCATGTGAGATATTTTCTTAGGTTAAAAGTTCAGATCAAGTCTGATGCATCTTTTTTCACTCATACTCATTTTGCACTATTGGTCGGTTCTTTTGATCGCAGTTCTGTAAATATCTGATTGTGGAAGCTTTCAGCAACCTTCTCCATTTCAGTTGTAACAGTGCTTACAGTCCGAAATTACCTCTTAACAGCTCAGTTCCCTTCAGTTTTTTTTTTCACTACTACCACTAATGCTGGCTTACACTTTTTTACTGCTATATAATTTTTAGCTTCAAAATGATCCATTCTTTTGGTGGATATTTCTGGTATATGAGTATTAGTGTGACAGCCGGTGTGATCATATTGAACATATAAGAGTAAGATAAGAGTAAATTCATATATGCATATTGTTTTTACGGCTCTGTCTTTCTGTATACCAGCTCTGTTTCTAAGAGGACAGAGAGTAATGGACAGAGCCTTAATGTTGCCTCCAGGCAGTTCCATGGATATTAAAGGACTTTGCTGAAAATGGACAGAAAAGAGGACATTCCCAGATGAGTTGGAAAAAGAAGTCCTACCCTTCCTCTGGCACTTCTGATATGAATCATCATTAATCAGACATATTTAAGCAAGCCTAAAGTTCCTGGTGTTTGTACAGGTAGCTTTAACTGAATGAATTTCTCCCCTGGCTTCTCTGACAGTTTTACCCATATTAGCCATACTCATCCAGTTACAATAAGTCATTTCAAATTTAATATCTTTCTGCTATGTTAAATTTCAGATTTTTTTACTCTCTAGAATGAAATACGTTTTGACTCAGAGAATCCACCTTACTCCTGACATACTGAGCCAAAACATCACCTGGACAACATTATGCAGCTATATTCTGCTCTACAGTGAACGAATCAACAACAGAGTCCACTTCACACCAGTGCTTAAACTGTTGAGCCATCTCAAATGATGAATTATCTGTCTGACAGATTGGCTCTGCTTTTCTCTCCTGAGAGAGAACGTCTCATTCACTCTCCTCTCTTTCCTCTCCCTGAGGAGGGCTTTGATCATTTTGTCATTTTTTTTTCAAGATTATTTGATAGTAAAATAGCATACTAGCAGGTAGCATTAAAGAAATATGATCAAACTTCAAAACAACTACCATTTTATGACATAAATATTTCCCCATAACAGAGACAGTATTATTTTCCCACTGTATTATTTATTCCTCATTCAGATTGGTCTTGATCCATCGCGACTCAGTATTTAACATTACTGTCTCATGAAGCTGTTGACTTAGTTGGATTCCCATATAATCCATTCATTTTGATATCCATCCAACAATAAACCTGTCTTTATGCATATGAACTGGGCAGTTGTCAGTTCATCCGAATGCCTGATCACTCATTAATGCAATTGGACAGTATCCATTAATGGTGGAAGGGGGCTGACTGGATCATAAATGAAAAATAAAATAGGAATAAACAGAGAGCGTGAGACTGTATTCCTTCCAACCCAAAGTGAACTCGAATCCCCTGTGACAGTAGCTGCTGAAATTTCCAAGGCGAT
>NC_044498.1:23010064-23040064 GCF_902362185.1 Chanos chanos | reverse complement strand
TAAGCATATCAGACCATATGACCTTCTATCATTTTTTCCCTTCTCTTTTTGCCTCTCACTCAACTGGAAGTAAAAGCCAGTAAACATCTTCTTTCTTTTCACGCTGTTTCTGAGTCCAGGTCTAATCACCAGGATCAGCTTACTCCATGTTCATCTCCAAGGAAGTTTCTGGCTCCAAACCAAAATAACACACCAAACCTTTTTGAATATATTTGATTGAAAAGAAAAACATAAAAACACTACTCACCATTATAACATACTAGGACATGAGTAACAGAGGATGAATGGATGAACAATATCAATCTTGATGGTTTTTCTAGTTTATGCGTTTGATGCGATAACACTCTTTCACTTTGAGAGTGAGACATCATTTTCAATGTTGGTCCACTGTTCATCAACCTCTGGCGCACAACATCTGCACCTAACTTCGCTCAGAGCATGTTGTTTGTGTGGAGTTAAAGAACAAGCAAATCCATCTTTCAGCGCAAAACTATGCAAATTTTCGCTCGGAGTCGGGTTTGTGGCGGGGGCTGCGGGTCGGTTGGATTCTCCTGTAGAGTAAAGGTACGTCTTTCCTGCAAATCATTTGGTTTTGTGTCTATGAGAAAGGGGTCTAGAGACAGCTGCATTTGAATTCATAATAACAGATGATGGAGAGAGCCTTTAGTCACATGCAAATTATATGAAAAGCTCTAGGTTGAGGAGATTTTGTTGATTTAAATGCATTTGCATTTGAGAACGATAATGAGGGTATAATAAACAGGACTAAATGCCTGCATCTCAAAAGCACGTTTTATGACATTTGTGATATTATCATATTTGGAAGGGGTTGCTTTGACTGTAACTGAATTGTTCATGTAATGAACAATTGAATTGTAATGAATTGCTGGGCATTGTGTTTGGGTACTCAGTCCTGTTGAAAGTCGTAAGGCAAGCTAAATGCTATTCTGCAGTGTGACTTCAGCCATGATCAGGTCTTGTTTGATGCTATTGTCAAGACAGTTTCAATACAAATATCACCTTCACCCCAAACAAGCCCAGAAAAAAGTGAAATTATGTAAGTAAGGAGGAGATTGTTTTCATTTAAAAGTATCAGGCTACTGGTACAGACCTGTGACACTACTCTCCTCTGTTTTTATCACTATAAGAGAATAAAATTGAAAAAACTGAAAAGCATTATTTTGGAACTGCAGGGGTATGTGTGTAAACAATAATTACTTGTTGTCTGGTTTTAAACTGAAGAGAGTGTCTCGAAAGCCTGACATGGTTCTATCTAAGCGGAGGACCAAGTAAACTTTCTTTTTTGGCCTGGCAGTGTCTGAGGGGGATTGGGGAACCCAGAGACCTCTGGGCTCGTTTACAGACTGACGCCAGGGAGGAAGGATTTCAGCGTGACACCACAGCCAGAGAGAAACCCAGACATAGTTCAGCCGTTGTACAGCATACATCAGTGCTCTGTGTGTGTGTATGTGTGTGTGTGTATGTGTGTGTGTGTGTGTGTGTGTATGTCCGTGCGTGTGCGTGGGTGTGTGCATACACGTGTGTGTGTGTGTGTGCGTGTGCGTGTGCGTGTGCGTGTTCAGACAAGTTTATGACCCGTCTGACCCCAGCACCAGTTCATATACCTCTACACATTTAGAGTCTGCTGTTTTCACAGACACATTCCCTTCTTTATCTAAATATAAAATCATACAGTCACACATCTCTGGAATAACTGCTGTGTTTCCACATAGGGCTAATGAGTCCCCAACCTCAGGGTTAGCCAGGTTTGAGCCTAGAAAAGAATTATAGCAGAATAGGTGAGAGATGAGGTAATGAAATAATTAAACTGTGAAGTGACAGGACACGGTGGCTGTAACATTCTGTCGTTTTTCTTAGCCCTGTCAGAGAGAAAAATATCTACTGACAGATAGCTGGAATGACACAGTGCTGCTATTCTACCTTTGGGAAGATCAGCGCTGTCTGACCTGAATGCCAGCACCAGCTGAAACGCTGCTCCCTTTCCCACTAAAGAAAAGGCATTACATAAATAAACATGTAGAACATGTGATCAAAAGTATACACTTACACAGGATAAACACATAAACAATGTAGAGTTAAAACTAAAACAGTTATGGTTATCACTGTGTAAAAATTATACCACATAAACACTATTTTATATGTACAGAGCATGGTTAAACTCTCAGGGGGGAAAGAAAAAAACTTGCAGAAATACTTTAGATATTAAATATCTAAAACTTGCCAAATGTTTTTTTTTTTAAGTTTTTATCAGATATCAAAGTTCAGATGTTGTGGTGAAAGGAAGCTAGACTGTTGTTATTTTGTTTATGGATGGAGAAGTAGGTTTCCTTGTTCAAACACTAAGGATATGTCTTTAAAAGCAAATAAACAAACAACCGAAAAAAAAAACCCACGACAGTCTTATCTGAAGTATGTCATGAATGGTTGTCTAATCAACCTTGCTTGATATCTTTCAGTAAACAACAGAGAGTCTGTTCTGCGTCATTCTATGAAGACTGAACTAGAATAAAGAGTAGCATTGGAGATAGAAAAGCAATGAGTGAAAAAATGATGGACAGATATGAAAGAGAGAGAGAAAAACATTATGGCCTTCAGTCCCTGCCCCGTTTCCACGAAGAGCTTCTTTCCTCCTCTGAGACTTTCTAAAAATTATCTTGGCTACTCTGTGCACCAGTAAAGTAGAGGAAAAAGTTGAGGGGTTGTCTTGGGGGGGGGGGGGGGTGTTGCTGACATTTTTGCTGAGAAATATCACGATTTGTTTTTTTCCTTTTTGATGTAGTTAGACTAATTAAAGTTAGGAGTATGACATACAGCTATAGAGTAGGCACATCTTCTACCTGAAATGTTAAGATACGTAAAGTAATTAAGAACTAGAGAGGACAAAAAGATGCAGAATTCTTGGGTAGATTCAGCTATCTCATGCTTTCTTTGGTATTTAGCACTAAGAACTTGTCACATTAAAAGGTGTTGGGTCCACACAGCGAGGGGAGAAGATACTGTTGGATTGAATAAGAGTCCTCCTGGTTTAAGTCAAAGGACCACACTAATCAGATAACAATTAGCTCATCAGATCTCACATCAGTCCTGTTAGCACAGGCATCACGTTCTATCAGAGCACCTTACTCATTCTTCTCCTCTTCTTCCTCACCATTCACTAAGTTTTCCACCACTCACGGCCCGATATCACCCATCCAACGCTGTTCTTGTACTATCTCACCTGCTTTTAACATAACCAAAAGGGATTCCCTCACAAAGCCAAAAACTGAGTTATTAATGTGCAATTAAAATTTTGCAAGATGTCAAATAAAGCAATGACACAGCAACTTCATCTATAAAAGTCATGCTGTGCATTTGAATGGAAAGGGTTTAACATTATGATGCTATAGGTTGAGTTGAGGTTGTGAACAGCTCAGCATACAGTAAACTCAACCAGCTGTTGTCTCCCTCTGTAACCTAACATTACTGAACCACCAACACATGCGTGTATAGCATTAAGGCTGAGTTTAAATCATTTTCATCCCCTCTGTGTAAACAAGCTTTACGCAAACTGTTTTGTGCTATTATTACTTTAGCCTGTAGAGACTGATACCTGCGCATAGTATTTTGAGAGAATTTTCTAGCTTTGTGTTAACACAGTATCACAAAATTTGGGGACTGTAGACTTTTAAATGCTGTTTTTGGAGATAATTTAGCCACAACATCAGGCTGTGCCCTGCTTGTCTCCAGCTGGAATGGAGTGAAATTCATCACGCTGTTGTGTCTGAACATGTCTACAGGAACAGGGCCAGTTACACCATTCACTCTATGTATTTCATCACCGCTTACTGGACGGCACAGCCTCAGGAGCTCTCTCACATCCAAGAAAAACAACGAAAAGAAATCCTTCTCTCAAATCCACTGAGCTAAAAAAAAAAAATTAGTATTATTGATACGTTTATGGTGCTGTCGATCAGTCAGTGTGTTGGTGTGCATATGTGTGTTTGTGTTTGTGTATGCACGTGTGCGTGAGTGTGCACGCTTGTGTGGGTTTGTGTTTGTGTTTAAGCTTGTGTTTGTCTTTATGCGGGTGTTGTGCATGCGGGTGTTGTGCGTGTGTGTGTGTGTGTGTGTGTGTGTGTGTGTGTGTGTGTGTGAAAACAGACTCTGAGGAATTTGGCCCCGGTGGCCCTGCAGGGCCTCTCAGTTTGGCCTGTAAGGAGAGTCAGTGATGCTAGTTTAGCTCTGAAAGCAGGGTGTTTGCCAAGATTCATTCTGAGCGTGCCCAGTCCTTCTACAGAGAGAGAGGAGAGAGAGAGAGGGAGAGAGAGAGAGAGAGAGAGAGAGAGAGAGAGAGAGGGAGAAGGAGAAAGACAGATCTGGTATCTGGGTTCAAACAAGGACATTGGATAGAGTTTGGTCAGATGAGTGCAGTCATTAGGATGGTGGGATGGTGGGTGGGGGGATATTTGTTTGTGTGTCAGGGTTTCAGGTACTGTAATATCCCCAGTGAAATGGTGTAATTTGTTTTTTCTCTGCATTTTAATTGTGATGAGAATGTGTTTGCTCCTTTCAACGTCGCTTTTCCTTCTGAGAGAAATCCATCCATCTATCAACCCTTAATTTCACACACTGTTGTAGCAACATTTTACTAATCTACTTTTGTAGATTTTGTAGCCATGGCTGCTCTTCTGTATGAACAAGAACCTCACAAAATAAGACGATAATCTAATCTGACATGTGGAGAAGGTCAATTTTTTATTGGTCACTAGAGTAAAGCAAAATAGTCACACGCACAAGCACACACACACACACACATAAACATACAGACGCACACACAGGCGCGCCCACACACACACATATAAACACACCACTAGAAGAAGAGGGGTGAGAGAGAGGGGGGATGGAGGGGAAAGGGTGAAAAAGAGAAGGAGAAAGAGAGAGAGGTGTCAGAGGTAATAAGTGTCCTTTAGGTTGTCAGTCACAGACTGTAATTTTCCCAACAGGATTCTCTCCAGAGGAGCTGCTGAACCGTTTAAAAGCACTGTTTGTTGATGATTTATGTGCATATTTGATACCACTAATTTGTCACAGCTTGAATTTGGTAACTGCCTCTACTTTTTTTCTTTTTTGTAGAAGAGTCTTGGCTGCTTGCCTTGAAAAATGCTCACAACTGAGTACTTTTTCCCCCAAAAGCATACAGATGAATATTTGCCAAAAAAACCTCAGTAGCTGTTACACCAATACCATTTAATAAAATAATGACACTGTTTTAAATGAAATTCAACAGACTGATTGTCTCAATTCATCTTAATCAATAGCTGTCATCTCAATGCATAGCATCAGTCCTCTAAAACAATTACAAAACATGTCAGAGTGTATGACTCGTTTTCAAAGCATACTTTTTCTTTGTTGTTCTTCCCTTGTAAAGGTTTGATTTTAGTTCTCTGTAAATATTTTGACATCCGTACAACATAGCAGCTCAGTCTCTTTTATCGTGGTGATTGTAGGTCAGGCTTGACGCGCAGTGTCAGAGCGAGTTTCGGAAAGGTTGCTGCTCTGAGAGCATATGCCTGAACAGTGCCTCTTCCTCTCAGAGTCAGCATTCCAGCCTTCATCAGATGAGTGCCATTTAGCCTGAGCATAAAACGACTCAGCAACTTAAGCTGATTACAAAACAACTGCCAAAAAGAATCTATTGATGAATCCAGTCCTGCCAGGGTTATCTCGTGTCGTTACTATGCTACTTCTCTGTGGAGGAGAGGTCTTCAGAAAAGAAAGCGTTTTGGGGGTAAATGCTGAACTAAGGAGTGAAGTAAGCTGTCCCGCTTAGCTTGGCAGAGTCGAACCTTGACCCTTCACCCACTCATGCAATGTGCCGGACGCCAGCTAGCTAACGGGCTCTGTGGTAGATGAAGCCCGAAGCATTAATGCCTGCAAAGAAGATTTAGCTTGATAGCTTCCAAATGAGATTAAGCACAGGACAAGTGACTCCTACGGTTCTCAAGAGGGCAAAGAGGGAAGGTGTGTGGGTGCAGTGTGAGCTCTCCTCTCTCTCTCTCTGAGAGAAAGAGAGAAAGAGGAAGGGAAAGGAAGGAAGGAAAAGAGAACACAGTGGTCCTGTGATCTGCTGCTTGGCCTGCTCGAAGGACTGAGGGAGTTTTACACAGGGACGTTAACCACGATCCCACTGAGTTATGTCAGAACCACCGGACCCACCTTCAAAAAGGTCATACTGAGAAAGTCATACACCCTTTGTTGAAAAGGCTGCAATGAGCTCACATCTCACTGCCCCTATGGATCTTGAGTTACAGCTTACCTTTTATGGCACTAATTGTTCTTCTTCTTTTTTTTTAAAGGAATGGTACATGCGTAACCAAACAAGGCATGAAGTGTCCCCTTGGGTTCTGTATTTTATTTTGCGGAGTGTGAAGCCATGCTCTTACATGAGGCTTTTTTATCATGTGATCCACTGCAGTCATCGGCTGCTTGTCTCACTCATCCTAACTAACACTGTTTGGTATTGTATAAGTATATCATGTGGGTACTGGTTCAGTTTGTGAATAGATATTACAAAACATAATGTGTGTAAACAGAGATGATCATATCAAGAAGTGGTCCGTAAAATGCTTGAAATATCACCATAATGTAAATGGAAAAAGGAGGCACTTGTTTTTCAAATTAAGCTTTTGCCCCCCAACCAGAATCTGTGAGTAGTTTTTGATGGATAGACATAAAACAGAAGGAAAAGCACAACTTCTTTAGAAAGAATATGTAATCTCCTTAAACCCATGATTTTCGGTTTTCAAATCATAGCAGATGAAGAATTTATCATGCTGGGGCATGACTTGAGTTCCATCTCTTGGAGTTTATTTTCCATTCCAGATTTAAGCAACAGAGTCTCCAGCAAAGGAGAGAGAGAGTGAGTAAATGCTGCAAACTGCAAATAAACATTTATCACACTTATGTATCTCTCGAGTTATCTAAGACACAATCGTAACAAAACCCTCTATCAATTTAATGCCACATTTCACAGACAGATCTACGCATCATTTTCATATGTGGCATCGCACGTCCAAGGTTTTCTGGCATGGAGTGAAGGGGTTTCATATATTTGTGGTTAGAGGTGTTTATTGGTGCAAGGCTGTGATGTTCCACAGGTCTGGCAGTGAAGTGGTTGGAGTAAGTGACAAGGGGGCAGGGTGAGTGGTTGTGGTTGATGTTTTTTGTGTGGCATGACAGATTAACAGCACTGCCAAGCCACCCTGCAATGGCCGCAGGCCCACTTGGCATTAGGGCCATCGTGGGCTTATTATTCTGAATAGGAAGACTAATGATGTGGGATCAACCAAACAACACTACACTTAAACTTTAAAAAAAGAAAGAAAAAAAAAAGGAGTTCTGAGGAGTTCCGGAACCTTCTATGTGGTGTCATAGAACCGCAGTGAGCTCTTATAGGCAAATGAGACACTGAATCTTCCAAAGAATCACTTGTAGCTCCTTTAAATGAGAGTTTTGGACTCCTGTGTGGCTCTTCCGGAATCTTCCATCCATGCACAGCACCCCTGGAGTTCCAGGTTATTTTTTTCCTCTCTCTCTGTTCCTCCTTTCTCTTAAAAGATTTACTTCTTCACAGGAATGCCACTGACTGTGCATCCTAAGTACATCTTTTCTTTGCAGTAGTCTGTGAAAGCTTGCTTTCAGCTCATGGATGGCCAGCTATGGTTCCAGTGAGTAGAGACAGTTCCTATATGCTGAGCTATAAGTCATGCTGAGGTTGCTGGGTGGAGGTTTCCACTGTGCTGAGGCAGCATGGGATTTCTCCAGGAAAAACAAACAGGAGGAAACCACACAGCACAGAGACATTCTCTAAAATTTTTTGACTCTGTGAGATTTTTAACATGAAGGCAACAGGCTTTCAAAAGTTTATCCTCCACAACCTCACGTTCTCCAATGTTCAGCCTTTTCAAAAGTTATCAAAACACATGCACTTATATCTGTGTTGTAAATGTATCTTTCATTGAACAGGGCAGTCTCAGGATTTTTTTTTTACCTTATTGTGGTGTTGTTAATACCCTGCAGGAGTGAAGGGTTTTGATTTTGTCTCATGTTAACATACTGCAGCCAGCAAAGCTTCACCAGGAGGTGCAGTCCTGTGGATACTTGCTATGTTAGACAAGATAAGACATATTCCCGCAGTATTATCCAGCATGTAACACAAACCTCACAAAAATAAAAAGGCTCTTTGACACTCTTTCTGCGGTGCTTACGCACGATAGGGTTAGATTTCTTGACATACCCCTCTGCTCTCTGGGCTGTATTGGGTTGTTATTTTTTTAACTGTGCGGTGAAAACATTCAGGAAAGGATGACTTGATACGGTGTGCTTTAAATAGCCAAATCTCTTGCAACACTTCAGCAACTACACTCCCACAGAACATAAAAACAGACTCTTAATGGTCCATACAGCACTGGTGGATATAAAGGTATAAAGACAAAGAAGCCTTAGGGATATACTTTTTCATTATGAAAACTCACCGTGCCGACCTCCCAGTGTCTACTGTGAATGCCAGCACGCCTCCGCCTACACCAGACATGAAACATAAAGAGGAATAAAAAGGGGAACATAATCTGCAGGAAGCTCACCTTTACTTAATCTGTTGATTATTGAGGATGGTTACGGAAAAAAGAAATCTATGTTTGAAGCAGTTTGGAGAACCAGCGTTCTAAAGGTGAATAAATACCAGAACTTTGAAGTGGCTTCTTTGACAGTTTGTTTTATTGAATAAAATATAATGTCTGTTTGAGCTGACAGATGGTTTTCTATGCAATGACATCCAGCACTGTGGAGTGAGCCTGACACAGATTTGATTTTATAGGACAAGCCCCTCCTCCAGTTACCTATGATGACAGTTGGTTCTGGGTTAAAGAGTACATGCAGCACATGCTATATTTTAAGCATAGAACTTCCTTTACATGGAAGGTCTTAGGCCTCTATGGACTATATGCTATATGCACATTTGTGTTTGTAAGGTATTAGAGATATTTGTTTACAACCTCCCTGCTTGAAATTTGCTGGTTGTGGCCATTTTAAAAATACTTTTATGCTGAAATCACTGAAATGGCAAATTGCGTGTCCTCTATGTTTGTGTCCATTGAAACAAGGTTTTCTAGCACTAGAGATGGATGGCTTTCATTTCTCAAATTCCATGTGTCAATTCCATTTATGAAAGTCTGCTCACATACTCTTTTGAGCCAGTTTGGCAAGTGGATGGGACAGGACTCTACACAAACATGAACTTATTGACGATGAAGAACAGCGATGAAGTCATCTCCAAACCAACGACCCTGCTCAAATACCAACTGTACGTGACTCATTATGCTGCCAAGAAATAAATTTTGATCATCTTGTAAGACAGAAGTTTCACTTAGACCCAAGTCAATCACACTATCAAAATAATCGCAAAATGGCCATTTGTTTGTAGCATACAGCCCTTGTCCAAATGCACTGCACAATACTGTGACTGTCCCTGTCGACACAGGAGGTTTGAAAATTTAGCTAAATCTTATTAGTGTAATGAGAACACTGGAAACTGAACGCTTATTGATGAGTCAAGGCATTATTAAGGCAATTCATTTCTAGACCAGCAGTACTGATTACCACCACCACCACCCCCCCTCCCAAAAAAAAGAAAGAAAAGAAAAAAGGTTAAGCCACCTTCCTGTCTTCAGCTATCTGTGTACGATTCTGTGCGGTCTCTTTGTAACAGTGTGTAGGACACAGTCTGCATCAGTCAGGTATGTGTGGTCCTTACCAGGGCATGATTTTCTTTCAGGATGAATGTATCTTGGACTTTCTTGGCTCGGGCAACGTTGGTGGTCTTCACTCATTTTGTACAGCATAGCCGTGAATTCTGAACATATGGTTGGCATCTGCTGTCTTTTGAACTTTTATTAGAGTGACCATTTGGTAAGATACGAGATTTTCACTACACATACTACCACAAGATCCAGGTCCTTTGTACAGTTCACTCCACCAGAACCCTAGTGCTTAGGTACTACAGGCAGAATCTCTAGTTCTAAAACATTTCATATTCACAGTTTACACACAAGCAAGGTATAGACGCTGATTTAGATATCAAAGGCCTTCACAGCTCTCCTGTTCTATGTCACTGAAACATCAAGGTATTCGTACAGAGGCAAAGAGGAAGCGCTATGACAAGACACCAGGGACGTGGCTTCTCAGCATTTCAGGCAAGTACAGCTCCTCCAAAGGTTCATGAGACTTCACAGTCTGCACAACCATGGACAAATGAAACAAGATTGAGTTTTTCTTGGGTTTTTATGTTTGTCTCTTTCATTTGACACTGCTTTTACACACTTTAGACAACACTTTAAAAGGGATAAAACTGTATTTAAACCATATTTAAGATCACAATGAAGAACTGGTGCAAGTATGTAATTATAGCTTTGAGTGTTATGAAGATGCAAATCATCTTCACTGTGCAATGATAGTGTAATCTGACACCAGGAATGAAACACAGACTACCTGCTCTCAGTATAGCCAAATAGAAGATTAATTAACCAGGGTGGTATTCCATCCAGAATTGCACCTGTGTGGTGTATCATTTTTTTTTTTTTAGCTTCCCTGACCTTTTTTTGGACAGTGTTTCTATGTCTCTTTCAACCGACTGATTAAAATTCTGTTTCGTTCCAGGTTAGCCTGCTTTATTTCATCAGTCATCTATGGTTTGTCCTTAACTGCAGGTTTTTGTTTGTTTGTTTGTTTGCTCCTTCCTTTTTGTGTGGGCATGCAAAAATCTGGAGGTATTCTGGAGGTATTCCCAAGTGTTAAAAAACTTTCTCTTATAATTAATGTTTTGTTGTTGGCAAATTGCTGACAAACCTGCAAAGGCTGTATACCGAGCAGTGTAGAGTATCTGTGTCCTTTTTCTGAGTGCTGTGGTGGTTTGAGCCAAAGAAATGCTAAAGCAGTGAGAATGCAGTGAAGTGCCTAGAAGTTTCTTATTAAATCTGTCATTCAGCTTCCCTTCACTGTACAATCTGACAATTTCTTTCAGTTTCTAGGGCCTTAACTTTTAATATCAAAAGGATGGTAAAAAGTTCACACATAAAACGACTCCCACTTTACAGTATCAGTGACATTTGTGAGGTTAAGAGGTGATTTCCTGCTTTAGTTTCTTTTTGTTTACTCACAGGAAGCGGCAACATATCCCAGTCACAATAGCTGAGATCGCTCAGCCAGGTCCAAAACCTCCATTTTCTTCATCTAGAAAATGTCACTCACGTACATGCCCATCCTTCTTCCTCCCATGTCCAGAAAGTGACATTTATCTTTCATGAATAAAGCTGGAATTGATGTTTAATGACTCATTAGATATGTTCTCATTTACGTGTGTTTCTCTCACATGTCTAATTCAAGACTGCATTGATCTAATTCTTTGGTTTATTTTGAGAAAGAAATCCAATAAATTGGTAAGTTTTTTTGTTTGTTTGTTTGTTTGTTTTTTCTTTTCAGGAGCTTTTGCATAATTTTTTCTACTTATACAACACTCCTCTCTTTGACAATATTGGGCTAGATGAGAACATTCAGTAAACCTGAAACCCACCTCCATCTACACCAGATTTTTATTTATTTTTATCTTATCCATCTAAATATCTTTTTACATCTCTGCCCAAAACCCTCTACTTATTGATGGGCTCCAGGGGTTGGTGAATGTCCTAATATTCCATAACATCTCAAGTCAAAACAAGTTTTTGTTTTTTTCTTTTTTAGATTTGACTGAAGTGATGTATATGTCAGACAAAAACTTCTACCCTAAAATTAAAGCCTAGCCTTTTAATAGGCCCAAATGATACTCTTGCCAAAGGATGAAGTCTTGCCAAATAAGATAAGACTCCAGTAAAAACATGAGGAGCTCAAACAAGAACAGACTATAAAGATAGATTTTTTCAAACACCGTTGTGAGTACAGACTCTTTGGCCTACAAATTCTACACAAGTATACAATGTTGGATATCTGCCGAGGAACTCTGTTCTACCAAATGATCCACGTAAACAACAAACAAAAGTCCAGGAATCCACATCCTGATGGCCACTCTGAACTGCTACTTCTTGACAACCTGCAGTTCCCTCCATATAGGTATTCAGTGTTCACAAAATCAAGTCATGCTGCTTTGGAGTCCTTGCCCTGCAGATGTGGAGTGAACTCATGACTTCAGTGTTCAAACATTTGAAACTAAATGTGTTTCTGAACTCCTCATTTGACTACAATGACAGTAGCTCAATTACGCTATGTTCTGTACAGTACTACGAGAATACCAAGAAACAAAGCCAGTCACCCTATCTCTCCGGTAATCATGTCGACAGACTAAAGGTGACTATGTCTCTCATGTACCTGACAGAAAGGACATCAGCTAGGCCCCCCACTGTCAACCTGTCTTCTAAACCTGATCCCTCACAGCTCTGCTATTGTAGCCTTTTGACGTAGAGGAGCCCGCAGGCAAAACAGGTGCCATATAAATCAGCTCAGTAATAAATTACACACCTCTGAATTGCTTTTAATGTTGAGTGCTCCACATTTCAGTGAGTCTAACACACCCCTGCCAAACAGATGGGCCCCAGGCGGGGGAACGTACGCGCTCAGGAACAGCTCTTTTCTACTTGTGGAACTACGGTTCTTTGAATGCACACGGGTTTTTCCACTAATCTCACACACCGTTCAGACCACGTTACCACTGAAAATCCTCTGTCACCTTTTGTCCTTTGAACTCTGTAGTGCGGATCAACCAATTAGGACCCTCCAGTCAAGTCGACTTAGATCTTTGACAGTTACCGAAAGCCTCAGCTTATCCAATCCTCTTCACAGAGCATAATACTTGTGTGTGTGTGTGTGTGCGCGCGCGTGTGTGCAGGTGCGTGTAGGTAAGTGGGAGTGTATACACACTGTTGTATCTTTTTCTCTTTTATAATTCTGCATAGCAGATTTCAAATCCACAGAAAAATTGTATGGACAGTAGCAAAAACATAAAAATAAAATTCATTTGCGTGCACCGTGATTCCAGTCCACGTTTGTTCATGAATCCACAAAACATGTGGCAATCAAACTCCTCATGTTTAAAATGCACAGTCATGCTGGCGTTTGAGTACGAGCAAACTAACAGTGAATAACTAGCTCTGAACATCTCAAAAGGAGAAATATTTACTTTCTCAAGGGCGGAATGTGACAGAAAGACAGCAGGCTGAGACAGATGTGGTGGCCCGCCTCCTGGCATTTGGTGTGAGGAGGTTCCTCACACCCTTAAATCCATCCCCATAATCCCCCTCTGTTCACACGAATCATTGACACAGAGTTAATTAATGGGGCAGGAGAATGCAAATATTTAATTGGAGATAGAAATGTCACAGCCCTTGCATTTTCTCCACAAGGTGCTGTTTGTGATGAAACTAACAAATGAGGATAACAAAATGCAGCTGAGGACATCTGTCCAAAACATAGCCTTATCATAGTTTACAGTGCACTCTAATTAGAATGAGACAGCGTTACTAAAACTTCATGTGAAGGAATAATTAAAAGCTGTGAGATTTGTTTTTAAGACAGCAAGTTAAAGATGGCTGGATGGCTTGTGTCACCTTACTGTAAAGAGGTTCACATGTCGGTTTGTTGCAGGTGAACGTATGGGTTGTTTTTTTTTTGTGAGGAGGGGGTGGAGTGGGGATCATTTATGCTTCATTTGTCCTTTCAAACCATCCCAATCACAATTATCTATGTTGTTTTTACTGTGGGTCTCTCTCACATTGTTTGGAGTGCACTTGGGTTAACATTTTGAATACTAAAAACTGGAACAATCTGATATATTCTTATTCCAAGGGGAATTCCAGTGCAACACGGCAGGTTAACTGTTAACTGCTGTGGGGCTGGCAGCTGACGTCTGACATTTGCATTTGTTATAACTTTTTTTTTTTAACAGCATGGAACAAGCTCTTGACACCGTTTAAAATGGACTCATTGTTTCTTTACTTTTTTCTCGGTGCTCCAATTTATTTCCATCATGGACATTATAAAGGGTGAATTGTTTAGCACACTAATCCATCACGTGTGCCTGCCAAGTTTCCAGATTTATGACAGAACGGCAAACAGAGAAGTGCATCGACATCTCAAGTATTGCTTCTCTGCTCATAACTCATTCCAGACCCTTAGCATCATAATCCCCCAAAACATACTTTTGCCCAGCTACCGGATTTATTATAGCTCCTGTCCGTAGCCTAACCTGCGGCGGAGTGACATGCTGTACATCTACGGGCATGACAATACTGGTGCAGCTTTAGTAAAAAAAAAAAGGAAAAAAAGGAAAGAAAAAAATCAATGACATATCACTGTTGACAACAAAGCATTCCGCGCGTCTTAGTGCTGAGAGGCATAGGAGCTGGCATGGGGGAGTAAAAATGGGAATGTGTGTGCGTACAGGCTTTGTAATCCGGGGCTTCGGTGGAACTGCGCTGGAGTAGTCCTGAGAGGCCCTGTAGATCATCTTGGTCTATTAATCATGCCCCTCATCCATCAAAATCAAGAGTGTGAACAACTTAACCTCGTAGACCTCGTGAGCATAATTTAGAATCCTCCCCAAGACCCCAGAGAGGCATTCGCTGCAAATAACCTCGAAAACACATTGGTCACTGGTCTACTAATGGGCTGCACAAACTTCCTTCGGTCCTTTCCTTTGTTAGTATTAAATAAGCAACGGAATTGCTGATGTATATTTTAAATACATCTGTTATAACTTTCCTGACAGAAATAGCTCTGTGCTATGACAGAGGTTCAACTCTTGACCTGTATTTGGAATGATAACATGAGTAACTGAGCTGTCGCACGAAAAAGTTTGTCAAATAACAACGTTAAAAGACAATGAGACAAGCAACAGAGTGAAAAGGCATTGAGTCACACAATGCGATCTCCTCTAGCCTTCTCCTCTTAAGCCACCCAAACTCATTTTAATTATTCACCATGGAACACTGATACGCTACCTCTTTTTTCTGTTTCGTTCTTTTTTTAAAACAAAAGCAATTACATATGCACAAGTGGGTCCTCTTGTCATCGACTATCGTAACTTTATAGCCTACATACATGCAATTATGTGTAAACGACTCCTCTATTCGCAATTACCGCGCATCAGTCACTCACTGATGTTTGTCATTTGAATGGCAAAATGATGCGCCTGAGCTAAATATTGCATGCAGTGGAGGTGTAATACAGACACTTGAAAAGCAATGTGAAGAGGACCAACTTTAGGGCGCTCAAATTATCAAAAAAAAAGTTTATTGATGTTTTTTAATTTTTTAATCAAGCTACATTTTAATGCATGGCATAGCGCGCGCACACACATGCACATCTCCTGTACCGTGCTCATCAACCTTTGCTTGCAGAGTTTAAATGCACTGATCTTTGTCTAAAAGTAAACAGTTACAGTAACAGTTTATTTAAGTAGATCGATTATGAGAAGAAACAAAACATCTGCACACCTAGTCGGTTTTGGGATTTAATGGCGATTTTAAACCACCGGATCTCTGCAAATACTAAAACACAGAGTTCGATTTACTGTAATGACACCCGGAGTCGTGTGTCATATAGTTTCTCTTATCTTACCCCCCTGTGTCTTATTCCTGGCATAGTTGTCGTTGTTTACTTCGTGATTATTAACTAAATGAACTACACTTGGAAGCTGTCCCAGTTTTTTATACAGTGTATAACTTTTACGGTATTGATCTGATCCATATTTACCTATACAACACCATTGGGCACGTATCCAGTCAGTCATCCTCCGCACCACTTTCACAACAGGTTATGAGGAAATCTGTTGAGGGATTGGATGCGTCCCTAACGATAACTGGCTAGTGGTACAGTTTTCCAGTCTTTCCATTAGCCATCGAAGCGTGTCAATCAAATGTACTAGCTGTGCAGACTATGCCGAGAGGCGGGCAAAGGAGGAGGAGTTGAGAAAAAAACAAAACAATCCATGCTAGACGCCATCTTGAATCCAATGCATCCACTGAATGAGGATATCAGTGAAGAGAGGGAGACTCACATCGCTGTTCAAGGGGACTCATGTCATGGTAGTAGCAGGTTGGCAGCGAGGCGCCGTCGAAAGTCTAAAAGAATCCGTGGAGACAGTCGTCTGAATACTTAACCGAGGTGTTTATATCACTGCTCCATCGGAATACAGTGCATTTGGAAAAGATTTCTTTGGACATAACATCCGGATTGGGATCTGCCAAGCTGGCTCAACCTCGACATCCACTTTTAGCCAGTCTGCTAGGCTAGCCAACTAATCCAGCCTGTAAACTAGGAAACCCGGCATTGCCCTAAAGACTACGTTCGTGTCCCACAGCAGTGTATTGAGAAAATATTGTAAATGGAGCACTGACGCGTTTTACGCGAGACTGTTTTCATCCAACTGTTCGGTTTTTACGGATTAAAAAAACAATAATAACGATAGTCCGTAGCTGGCGAAGTGTTTTATCTTTGGACCTTGACATGGATTTACTAATGTGGCCACCAAGTGTTGAAGTCAAGAGCATGTATCGAGCAACATTAATTCATTTTTAATCCGTGTGGATTTAATCGGGCTCCCTCAGTTTGTGCATTGGTTAAAAGAGATCATAAAAGGATCTAGGATCGTTTAACTATTTGCCAGAACGTTTGGTACGAGCTTGGATCGGGGATATGTATATCCCTCCAGGTTGTATGGATCATGCCCATTAGATCCTAACCGAAGTGGAACTAACAGACCTCACATATTAAATCGTTACTATCAGCACGGATTTACCAGCACGCCATCCTATGCAGACTCAGACCAGAAATATCTGGCTTCACCATTGTGGAGAGAACATATTCACCTTTAATGTAAAATAATGTGTGAAAGTGTTTTATCAAGATAATGTCAATTAACGACTGTAAACGATTCTTGCGCGGTAAATGGATAAGCAGTGCGCTCGTGTGTCCGTGTGCACGGGGCAGTTGTAGTTCCAGTGTCAGTACGCGAGCTTTTTATCTTTAGCCTATGCAAGAAACGCATACGACCTCATATATTCCATTTTGTTTGTATTGACGTTTTAAAAGACGCTGTCAGTCTGAAGTGCGATGTTCGCCTTGTACATCACCGACAGAAGCCTACGTTTGAGTGGGCCCTCTTTCCCGTTACCGCGGACGCTCCCAAGGTTTGATTGACTGTCAGAACCCCAATTCTGAGAACTCATCGCTGAAGCTACACGTGTTTATACTTTCACTGACATTTTAACACGAGTTTACAACCAGCCTATTTGCTGATTCCCAGACTACTGACAAGTTAAAGGGGAAGAACGACCGCACTGTCTGTTTGGATTTATCTTGTTTTAAAGCGAGAAAATAAACTGAAAATGGGAGGTGCAACAAAACTTGCATTTGCAGTGTTCCTCATCTCTTGCTCCTCGGGTGAGTATATATTTGGAGACGTAATCAAAATGATTGAAAATGGCATGGCTGTAGGAATGAAGCCATAACCTGAACATGGCATTACGTATTTTTACTAACTGTCTGTCACTTTTAGCGCCAATGGGCAGCGTACTTGTGCGTGCATGCCCACCCCTTTCCCTCCCAAAGACCCTTTATACTCACTCGATTAATCCATATAGTTGAAATAATGAAGCTGTTGCTACATATTTGTATTGGCGACATGATGGCTTTGGGAGGCGCATGTTTGTAATTGCGTGTGGAAATGTGGGTTATTTAAATTTTGGGGTTTTTTTGTTTTTTCATTGTGAAGCAACACACCAATGTACAAGCCATATTGTCAGTATTTAGTGCCTGCACACGTTACTGCGTGCTTGGTAATCCTTATATTGTGGTAGCGACGTATTTGTTCACGGCTGTGCAATCAGGGAATTAAAAGATTCAGTTACGTAGTGCAACATTGTGCAACGATGAAGATAACGTTTTCCCTGTTGACTCTTGAAGTGAGTTGCATCTAACCTTAAACACGCTGAATGTACTTAAATTAACCGAACCCCCTAGTAAACTTGGGGGATTTGCATTTGCAGCTCAAACTTTGAATATGAGTGATTTTAAACTACCCTATTTCGTAATACTGAGAGAGCGCAAGTGAGAAAGAGACTGGCTTGTAATGAAGAGGCAGTAGGCTGCAGTAGCCGGTCAGAGAGCGTTTTAATACATCACAGAATCCGATTATCTGGTTGAATGGCGGTGCAACCTTAAATAAAGTGCTTTGGCATTCAAAATTGAAAAGGTATTCCTGTGTATATAATACAGGTTTATGCTTTATGCCGTTGAACCTACTGGTTAGAAAATAGGCCTAGTAGTGCTTCTACTGTAGTGGGATTTTGTGAGAGGAAAATTTCAGTAGCCCCACAATCAGAGGGATCGTGAATATTGCCACAGAGGATTGTTTAAAATAGCCAGTACAGTCATATGCAGAGCATATTATATTTGGGTGTTCCACCATATCAAGTATCTCAATTTTTTGTTTTTTGTCTGGGAAGTGATCAATCTTCTGATCTTGGCATCACATTGACTGCAGTGAGATTGCCTGTTTGTCACTATGAATTGCAGTGATCAAAACAAGATGGTGTTTCCCCCCCCCCCTTGTACATTGCGATTCCTTCCAGGTAGATGTGAAATTACGTTTCAGCCGTGAACTGCGATGTGTCATATTTTAGTGTGTGTGAGTGTGTGCTTGCACGTTTGCTGTGTAAGGCTCTGTAGTCCTTGTGTGGCAGGGATACAGTTGTATCTCTCTGATCCAGAGCTGGGTCTGTGCCCAGACATTGGGGTAATTACACTTTCACTGGGCTGATGGAACTCAAGACTCAGATTAGATTTTGTTCAGATGAGGAGAGAGGAGCTGGAGAGACATGTTCAGGGCACTCGTGCATCCTCCAGAATCAAGTCACTGAAGCTGATCCTATGCCTTGATGTTAGAGCTATCCTTTTCACATTCCAAAACGGCGCCTCGAGATTTTGCATCTACTTTCTGTTGATTTCTGCTGAACCCTCATTTCCCCCTCAGTTCAGACATTCCACTGTTGAACAGTTCTGGTGGTCTCACAGTCAGATTTTCAGGGTCCTTTCACTGCCTGAATAGTTCAAGACTGAACCCGAGGACCAGTGAAATTGGGCTCCGTTTGTCTTAGTTGCTATCGGAAACACTGGTAACCAGCTCCTCGCGTGATTGGTCGGTTCCCTTTTCTAACTGTACTGCTGATTCTGCAGTGGTAAGCAGCAACATTCTAATATGGGCCTAACACAGGGTCCTGGCCTTAGCCTTCAGGCGTTCACATAATCCCATACTGCTTTTTAAAATGCTGGTCCTGCAGCCAGCTGGTCAAGGTCGTCTTTTAAAGAAGCCGATGACAGTGAGTAAGAGTAATAGCATTACCAAGACATGCACTCTGTCCTTGTTACAAAGTAGATTATTCTTAAGTTGTCATAAATGTGAGTCGTCCTTGATTTTTGCATCGGTGCCTGAGAGAGAGAGAGAGCATTAAAGTTTGCGTTTTGGTTGAGACAGCAAGTTTTTTTTCTTTCCAAAGCGCTACCACCAGTGACATTAACGCAGGAGAGACACAGCATGTATAAAGGAAATCGTGTATTGAAAAAATAAAGTAAAGTAAACTAAAGTAAATTAGGGATATAAACTCTATTGGAGCCAGATGTTTCCTCACAGGTGTGGTTACTGAGATAATTAAACCATTAAAAACCCATCATACACCAGGTCATGTGTAAAACTGCTGGCAGTCCCAGTCGTCCATTATTATGGCCCCCGTGACTAGAGGAAGAGATCTTAGCGAATTTGAAAACAGGGTGACTGTCAGGGCACGTTTGGCTACAGGTTCAGTGACAAAGACTGCCCAACTCCCTGATGTTTCACAGGGAACCCTGGCCAAAGTGATGTTGGGCATCGATATGTTAGGTGAACCTTGGTTAAAAACACACACTCCTCAAGTGTGATGTCCGTGCGATGTCGGTTCGAGATGCAAGACAAAGCAGATGGACAACCCTGACTCAGTTGACAGCAAATATCAACCTAGGATGGGAGCTGTCAACTTCATCAGCAGTCTGTTAAGAACTTAAAACAGAGGGATCCACCGGTCCCATCACACTGTATAAACCTCCTTTTACACCTAAAACTTACACAGTCGGATGAGTCAGTCTCCACTCTGTTCTCCACAAGTGGCTACGCCACCAATCTGTCACACAAACCAAAAGGATCCCCCCCCCCCCCCTATTTTGGAGACTGTTTGTGGTGCTGGGTGCATTTTCCTCCCTTGGTTCAGGTCCACCCAACACTGGGAAGGGAAAAGGAAACATCGATAAACACAATGCTGTTCTTAACGATCACCTTCATCCTGTGGTGAGGCATTTCTGTCCTGATTGGAGTGGTCTCCACAGGGGCATGAGTGGTCGCTGAATGGTTTGGTGGGCTTCAAAACAAAGTAAACCGTATGCCATTGATTGGCTTAGTCAGCGGTGCTCAACCTAATGGATCACTTATGGAAAAATCTAGAGTGGCATCTCAGACTGGCTTTTTCACCACCACCATCAACAAAACGCCAGGTTTCTCTTGAAACAGTGATAATGCATCCATCAAGCAGAGTTTTGGAAACTTTGTAGAAATCAAAGAATGCCAAGATGATTCAAAGCTACTTTGGATGCTTTTCATGGCTCTACATGACGCTGGTGTTTTCTTTATATTTTTTTTTTTTTTTTTTGACAGATACCTGTTTGTTTTGGAAAGTCAACATTTCAGCTTGACTGACGGATTCCTCAAAACATGTTGTTTTGTAGTGGGTTGTGCAAAGCAGTCATGATGTGTCCTTTTCATTGTTTTCTGATCATTCATAACTGATTTGATGAAAATCGCCAATCTGGTCTTCCATTGCAGCCTTTTGGTGCCAACATATCAATAAAGTCTCAACATGAAATCCATTTTGACAGCATCGACTTAGTCTCTGGGCTTACTGGATTCAGGACAGAACAAATGATATTTTGTAGCAAATATCAGATCAGCGCCAGAGGTTTAGAGTGGGATACATAAAGACAAAGGCCATGCTTGGCCTCCTGGGAGCAGAGAGCAGTTTCACACAGTCAGGGTTTTCAGTGTGCCCCTGGCTCTCCCACTAGCTGTGAAGGAGGCCAGATGTCTATTGCTGAATTGATCCTGTTTAATGTAAGCTAAGAAAGGCCACTGACGCACATGCCAAGGTCACCAAAAAAAAAAGTTAAACCCTCTCTCTAAATGTATTCAGAACTTAAGTCGACCCCCTGGGCAGGTTCATGGTGCTAACTGGGGTGCAGTCATTATATTTTAATGTTTATATCTAATCTTTCTTATTCAGAACAACTTAAGCGCGGATTGTTTCATTCATAGACACACTCTCCTTTGTAGCTGTTCTTGGCCCTTGTCACATTGGCACTTCACTGTGACAAAATCTCAAATGTGACTTGATTATGTAGGTTCCCCAATCTGTTTTTCCAAGATTTTTTATTTCCAACTCAGTGAAAGTTAAAACAGTTTAGTCAATGACAAGTGTTTGTTCAACAATACGAAACATAAACACGTCCTTTGGCATTGTTAGAGGAGAAAGCAGATCTGTCAACTGTACATTACGTTGCTCTCGTGACTGTTGAAAGGTAACTGTCAGTGAATGCACCACCCCTTGTTCCAGTGTTCTGAGTCTTGTTTTTTTGCTGAGTGGCTGGGCGTGGCTTCAGGGAATGACACTGAAATCTCCTGTAAGATTTTCTGGTTTTGACTGAGGACTTCTTAGTGTCCCAGTGTTCCCAGTGCTTATTTCTATTGCTTGAATTGGTTGGTTGAATAGCTTGTTTCTCTTTAACAAGGCCATTGTTGTCTCTTTTTTTTTTCCCTTTTTCTTTCCTATGCATGTGTGTATCTGATGAGGTTTAAAAACATCATGCGAATACGAGTGGGGTAGTTTTAACAGTCGGCTCTCTTCACCAGTACGCCTGTTTTGGTTAAAAAAAAAAAGAGTATTTAGAAAAATTAGGAAACGGAGAGGAAATCATCTCTGCATTTTTTCCCAGGGTATTTGACTGATTAGTTCTTCATTCTTCTGTGATTGAGCATGCAGAGGGAGTGAATACCCAGTGCGGTGAGGGGATGACGGAGTGGGACAGATGCTCTAAAGCCCCTTCTCCCGGTGTTCTCCATGGCTCCGCTCTGTCCGGAACCAGAGGTCACGGCCTGGGAACCCATACAGTGGCTCAGTGGGAACCCAGGAACCTAGAGAGCTTTTTGTTTGAGAGTGCTTGCCATAACCAGGCTTAACTGTATCCGCTGCCTCAAATGCTTTGTGAGAAACAGAGAGAGAGAGAGAGAGAGAGGGGGGGAGAATGGGGGAAGTGAAGAGAGAGAGAAAGTGAATGTATTTCATAAGCGTGATTTTGTTCGGTGTGGGTCGACATGAAAGCTGTGTGTGTGAAAGGAAGCAGAGCGTGTGTGCCGGCAGCTGCAGCCTGCTGGACGGAAGATGAGTGACACGGACTAGGGCCAATCAAGGACAAGGATGTTTTCATCTAGGCCAACAACATTTCACAGCCCAAAAATAAAAGGTGTAAACAATTAGGGAACAGAGTGTTGCCAAGTCATGTGTTTAAAAAAGAAAAAAAGAGAGGATAAACAGATTGTTAACATGTAAGAGTGTGTCATGGAATGTTTTCAAAGAGGTCTGAACATATACTTCCGTGAAGGGTCAGTATTTTTACCTTGATGGAAGGATTTTTATAACTTAGAACGTTTTAGTCTCCCTGGGACTGACTATAGCATTTGCTCATTGTCAGCGATAAAGATAAATGCTTTTTTCCCTCCTAAACTTCATATGTCTCCATGTCCACGTGCAGTTGTGCTCGAGCGCGTACTGTTATTTGTCTGACCATAAGTTAATGGCTCTATTTTGAGTTATAAGATTGCTGCTTGCAGAATGTTGAGAAATGTTGACTTCATTACCGCAAACTCACATTATCAACTTTTCAACAAAGCCATGCTGATTCAGGCTCTGTTTTCCTGGCTGTTACAGGAAAAATGACATAACCTTTTGGGGGGGAAATGCACTTTGCTTAACTGATACTGGCTGTATGTCTGAGTGTTAAGGAAATACCCCCTCTGTGCAGCCAAAATTCTGTGTGTGTGTGCGTGTGCGTGTGTGTGTGCGTGTGCGTGTGTGCGTGCGTGTGCGTGTGCGTGTGTGCGTGTGCATGTGTGTGTGTGTGCGCGCGTTGTTGTTGTTTCTGTTTTTTGCTTTTCCACCATTGTGTCCAGAGTTGCTTCAGCGGGAGTGAAGTGGTTAATTTGTTTTGTAGTCTATGAATGTATCAGCATGAGGAAAAATAATGCTTAATGACATCCTCTCACAGGACACTCTGAAAAGTGGGATGTTTTGTAGCTAATCAGGCGACATCACCACGTCCGTCCTCTCTTGGAGGGAACGGTTCCTTTTTCTCATGTCGTATTTAATAGACGTACCGCGCTTGGATGACATTGATTTGTTTTCTTTCTGTCTCTTTCTCCAGTCGCTGTTTGCAGTCCCCACCCCCCGTACTGGTGTAACAGAGAACTGTACTGCTCCTATCGATTGTTGTAGTTTGATTCAGGTCTCAGAAGCAGCTGCTGCCTTCCCTGCCATTCAGCTCTTTTGTGAAGAGTCCTTGGCTCCTTTAAGCGGGATTTTTTTTTTTCTTTAAAAAGGCGGGTATTGTACACCAAAAGCTGAAATCCTCTACTGTGCATCTCTGATGAATTTTAAGTAGTGCTTCAGAGACAACAGTGTCACTCCCCGTATTCGCCCACAAGAAGCATAGAAAGAAACCTCATTACTGTAAGAATGAGCTGATTACGGAGTCTAATCCAAACACATTAGTACACAATTGCATCCCATAATGAGACTCACACTCCAGCACCTCCGCCCGCATGGAGAGGTGGAGTTGTGTTTCGCTTCTCTGGGCCTGAATCGGTTTTCCACTCTCTCTCCCTATCTTAGAAAGCGTTTCCTGGTTTACTCTGCATTCCGGCAAGCCTTGGAGACACGGGTGTAGGCTACCTCTTTGGGAAGCTTAACTTCCCCCTCTTACATATTTCTGCTTTGCCCCTCCTGCGTTTTCCAGAAACAGGACAATGCCTTTCCAGGTTCCTGTTTCTCTGAAGTGCTGTGTATCGTGTTCTGTGTTACAGCTGTGGAATATGAGGGTCCCATAATGCTCCAGTGTCTTACCCCCATTAGACTCTATGGAAACCCCAAAATGCTACCCTGCACCTCTCATGTAGATTGAAAGTGTGAGTCCGCACACCAGCACACATACACCTACACGCACACACGCACGCGCACACACACACGCACAGACACACACACACACGCACACAAGGAGTTATGAACTACAATGTATCTGAAAAACAAATAGCACTAGTCCCTAACTTCCCAGTGGAGTGTCCTCTCTCGGCCCAAATGTGTGTGTGTGTGTGGTTTTGCGTACTTTCTCCAAACACTCCCAGACATGGCTGTTATTCATTACATTGGGCTGCATTGGGAACTTAGGACAGTGTTTGTCTCCCAGGCACAATGGTTTGTAGAGGCGTTCTCAGAGATCGGGGGGAGAGGGGGCATTGTGAGTCTGATTAATGGCCTAATTGTTGTACATTTATCACAATTTATGTTTAATGCTCCCTAAGCTCTAACACCCCCCCCCCCCCTCTTTCAGGGCTTCTTTCCACATTCCATAGTGTGTTTCTGTTCGTCATCCTTACCGTGTTGTCATCTGAAGGGAGGTTTTCAGAGAGGCTGAGAGAGAGTATCATTTTCTCTTTGTTACCGTACTTAAAATGGCTTCAAAGCAGGACAGGAAACATGGGCGACAACAGACTGAACAGTCTTGACGAAGTGCTGACTAAACTGCCAAGGGAACAGGGTCGGGGGGTACCACAGGGGTGTGCTGCTCATTCGCTCCATTGTGAGGTGATGGAGACTGAAACGCGGAGTGGGGGGGGGGGTGGGGTGGGCACAGGGCTTTGTTTCCTTGTCATGTGCTCGTATGTTCCTTTTTAGAGTGTTTGTGATAAGGTTCCAAAGGCCAGCAGTGCAAGGATTAATCAGGGATTTTCCTTATTCACGCAAGACAAATTACGAGCCTACCTGTTTGTTGGTTAGTCAGTTATATGGAAAGACTTCGATCTGTTTTCATTAACTCTTTGTAAAAGTCACTAAAAGACCAGTCTTTTTTTGTGTGCGAGTGTGTGTAAACAAGTTTTAAAAGATTAGGATTGCTAAGGGTAGGCACCAATTTTTATTTTACTTCTTTTACTTGACAAATGAATAAACGAAAATTGTAGGCCTCGGTCGTGACTTGGTGCAGTTGTGAAAGTGTTCTTGTCAGATTGTTATAAAACATGTAATGACAGTAAATTGCTTATGCAGGTCCTGGATTGCTCAACCAGTCATACTTCTGTTGCACGAGGCATCACGGTTGACATTCCTAACCGACTTTTTCCCCCGACTTTTTTTTTAATTCAGTTTTCTGTGCTGATTGTCCCTGACCATCTTAGATCACACTGGCTTGCTTTTGAGGTACCTGTTGTGTTCAATTTTTTTACTGACTGATTTTTTTAAAAGTCATAATGTTTTCTCTTCCTCTCCACATGAAGTTTCCTAAATCCTTAATTATCACATCTCAATCACCTCTTCAAGGAAACAGCCTTAGCAAACATAATATCTCCACACCATCCTGGTCTTTGGTAAGGAACTGTTTAAAAGCCTTCTCTTTCAGAAAGGGCTCTAAGCATGTACAGTTTGTGCAGCCAGACTGGAGCGCTATTAGAGTAGGCTGTTCTGGAATGTGTGTGTGGGTGGGTGTGTGGTGGAAAGGTGTGTGTGTGAGTGAGAGAGAGGCTGGTTCTCTGTGGCGGAACCACTGAGGAGAGTGTAAGGCCGTGCGACATTCCAGTGTGGATTATGAGATTCTGGACCGTGTCACTAAGAACACTGCACCCGGCAACCATATGGAAAGAGAATGGAGTCGTCCCCCCCCCCCCCCTCTGATATTCTCCTTCCTTCTCCAGACAGAACAGTGGGCCTCTAAGCAACTAAGAAACATCATAGTACAACATAGAAACTTACAGACTATAGTTTGCTTTAGCGGAACACATGAGAGAGAGAGAGAGAGAGAGAATGTGTGGAAGTTGGAGCTGAAACATGTTTTTGCTGAGTGAGATCTTCCTTTTTCACCCAGTAAAAGACTAAGTAGTGAGACTGAAAAGCAGATTTGCTGTTGACGGAGGTGATCAGATCTACTGCTGTCTCCACTCATGGGCTCTTTTTTTTTTTTTTACCAACCTCACCCTGTTCACCTCATTGCAATTCAACATGAGAGAGACTGTTTTAGTGATAAACTGATAGGCAGTTTACTTTGGACACCACAGTTATAGGTTGCTCTGCTTGCGATTCTGTAGTGTACAGAGATGTAGCGATACCGCAGACCGTTTGTCTATTGAGAATGATTTGTGGTGCCTTTCAGAGCAAACCAAGCAATCATAGCTTAAAATCGCAGTGCAATTCTTTATAATTCTTCTGCTTTGGAGTTCAAGACTTGTTGCCGTAACAGTGCCTTAGTCTCTAAAAACAGTTATTGGTGTGTGCCACACACGTTCTTCCTCGCAAGGTGTTCTAGTTTGGTTTTAGAGCTCGTTGGAGGTGCTCCACGGACTCTGTGTGGGGTCTGTTTAGAACGTGGTTCTCTTGCGCTTAACCACACTCAATCTAAGTGTTTTAGATTCTTCTACCCTCAGCACCCAAGTTACACTGAGAGTATACAGAGAGAAAAAAAAAACAAAGAAAGGGAGAGAGGGAGTTCTCTGCCATCTCTTTGCAAATGACATTGCTATCTCATTTACACGTAAACGTTACCAAGAAAAACAATGGCTCATTTCCATAGACGAGTTGTCAGAGACACCTCACAGATTCATCAAGAATTTATACACACACAACAATTTATTCTTTTCTGCTCATTTACATTTATAGGATCTTCTGAACAGTTATTTGGCATGTCGGTCTGAGGTCCGCTCTCTCTGTGAGTGAGATGTTTTACAGCCAACTGGCAAGCATGCACTCCTTAATCATGTTATTGGACCTGATATCACACGGCCTTGACTCCATCCGTTGGACTCTGCGCTGGGGGGTGTCTGTGTGTTTTGAGGTGGCCTGGTAGAGTACGTGGAAGTTTGGCTTTACTACGGCATACTGTAACAAAGAAAAGAAAAGACTGTGGCAGTGACATAAGGTCCGGTGTGCCCTGCAACGTTCTACGTCACAGCTTTTCTTCAGGCAGACTGACTGGCCACCTTCTGAACTGACGGGAGAGGAACACATTATTTTTGCATAAGAAACAAACATCGGGATACGGAACACTCCATCCTTCAAATCTCACATTATCCCACATGGTTAGTCCCCCCCCCCCCCCCCCCCCCCCCCTTTCCTCTCAGGCCTGGCCAGGCGAGTTTTCTTTCTGTGTTGCTGTGTTTTGAGGAGAGAGAGTGTCCTGGCGGCAGCGGTGGCTTGTGGACTGAATGGAAAGCTCTGAGGGCGCTGAATAATTGAGAGAGGTCAAAGATGTGTGGCAGCGCAAATGTTGAGCGAACTCTCGTCTCCTCTTTCGGTGGCCGGGCTACTTTTCGACAGTTGTTGAGGATGTAATGCGAACCCCACTGCCCCCCCGTGTCTCGTTCTCTCTCAATTCACAATGTAAACTACAGCTGCCACACACAGGAGTGAAACTGAAAAAGCTAAAAACACCGCTAGTGTCACCAAGAGAAATTAAACCACAGTCAAAACCACTGTTCTACACAGTTATCAGAGCTGTTGTAGAAACAGGCCTGTATAATTGTGTGGAGAATTTTTTGGCTTTGTACTAGATGGCAGACTGGACTGTAATTTAGTTTGAAGGAGCATACGGTGGAACAGTGACTGTAATTGGCCTATTTTTGCTTTTTGACTGAAAGAACAGTCTAATGAAAGACATGGGCCCTGTGTTTTCGAGATGCCGTTGTTTCACCAAGAAATTTCTGGAAAGAAAGAGGGAGAATTATTTTACACCCTTGATACCAACGCTATTCTGTTGACCATGAAATTAAAACACAAGTAATTCTGTCTTTAGATTGGTCTACAGCATGAAAGCAATTCTAAGGCTAAGGGGACTCTTTCCTCAGGCTTACGTTAATCTTTTACCTTGTTTTCTAACCTTCTCTCTGTCCTCGAGGGTGGTCTGCTCCCAAAGCAACTCTCTGTAAACTCCAGTTTGTGTTGGTGGACTGCCAAAGTCTTCTTCACATTCTCTGCTCTTCATTTTACCTCCGTGTGTTACTCCCTCAGTGCCTGTTTTGCCTCAGGGATACCTGGAGGCGTCAGCATCCACTATATCAAAGAAATAAGCTGTTTTCATTCCTCTTTGACCTGTGCTCTCTTTCAGTTAAGTAACCCACACTTAGTCATCATGATCCATTAAACCCGCTGCATGGGCCCTGCGTTGGTCTTCTTAGTCAGGTCAAGGAGGTGGAGAATGCAGTTTGCCTAAAACAGTGGCTGGTTGGGTTTAATGAGGTCATTTACTGTGGTGTCTTCTGTTTTGAGAGGATCTTTGCTGTTCTCGTAGGAGATGCCGTGCTTTATGATTTGACCAGAAGGAAATATGATTTGAACTGGAGGAAATATTGGACAGGTGGTTTATAAAAGCTGTCCTGCCCATCCCGTCTGACTGATTCTGCACTTCGTTTCACCACAAAGAGGCACGCGTCCGTGTCCATGACGTGCGTCGTCCCCTTCCTTGCCTCATCCCTTCAAAACTTTGAGAGTTTACGAGATCCTCACCGAACGAAGTTTGAACGACGCCGAATTGCGTACGGAAGAGACAGGTTCTCTCATTAGCATTCCGGCAACTCACTCCCCGCCGTGACCAACGCTCAGGCTACAGGATGAATGAGTCACACTGGTAATATTTCAAACAACTTCCCTTTTTGCTATATCTCATTTCCCCCATTACGCTTTCCACCAGGGACACAATGGAGGAGAAAGGGTCTATCGACAGGTCTCCCGAGACTGCAGACTTCCCGCCTCAGTGCCAGTACCTGCTGTTGTTTTTAATAGCGTGTTAAGTGCTTACACACCGGCTGGGTATGTGTTATTGTGGAGCTGTAGAATGTACTTAACACTGACTGTTCACATTAGCTTGGATTGTGCTCAGAGTTTTTTATTCTTTCTTTGGTATGTGTTTTGTTCTGTAACAGGAGAGTCTGGCCTACTTCAGAATTTTTTTTTATTTTCCAAGACAGTGTTAAATTATAGCTTACAGAGAGAAGAAGTGTTCCAGCATGGCTATCATCTACTACACTGTCGTAAAGCTGCAGTCAGCTGTTGGTAATTTGTTTTCTGTGGAGTCCCCCCCGCATTTGGGGACTGCTGCAGTCAGGCCATGGGCGCTGATGACATTTCCGCAACACATTTTACCAAGTACATAATGTCCTTCTGTCCTTTCATGGGTCGTGGATGTATTTATGAATGTTTATGCAGCTGTTCGGATCATCTACGAGAGCGTTAACCTGCTGACCGTTTGCCATATTGATCCTAAATTCCTCTACGTTCCTGCCGTAATCCAGGTGATCGCAAGCTTCTGTTTCAAGAACATACACCATAGTTAATCCCTGTTTTTCTCAGCCTGTGCTAATTAATAAAGCCTTTTTTTAAAAAAAAATACAGAGTGAATTTCCTGTGCGTGGGCAGCGCCAGCCTCCTCAGTGTGTTGTCATGTTCAATCAAGTCTTTGTCAGCCAGCCATGCTAGCGTTAGCCCATAACAAAAAAAAGAGAGAATCAGCCCCGCGAGAAAGATTTCATTAACTAATGCAATGATGAAGACGTCAAGCTCGCAAGATTCGGTC
>NC_044498.1:22905064-23007564 GCF_902362185.1 Chanos chanos | reverse complement strand
GTGTGTGCGTGCGGGTGTGTGTTGTTTGCTGCTTGAGGAGCTGGCTTGCGTGTGGGACAGGGAAGCTGAGAGCCAAAGCTGTTTTTAGCCAACCAGTAAGAGCCCAGGGGGGAGCAGAAACACAGGCCAAGAAGGGTCAAAGCAGGACAGAGTGGGCTCCCCATGCCAGCCTGGGGTTTGGGCTTTAACTTAAGTCCAGAGCTCTGACCAACCAGGAGCAGATACTCAGAGACAGGGTGAGGAAGAGATTGATGTTAGGGAGATAAAGAGCAGAAAAGAACAGAGGAGAGAGGGAGGAACGGTGAGAGGAACGGCAGATGAAACAGATAAGGCAGTAAGAAATGTGAAGGAATGAACAGATTTATTTGGAGAGTGAGTAGGAGTGTGTGTGTGTAGCGTAGTGTATGTAGAGGCATGGTTAGTGCAGAACAACACCAGAGCTTTGGGAGAGCACTCAGAATGCCCTCACACACTCTTCATTCACACATATTTCAGCCGAGTGTTTTACACACGCACCAGCAAACTGGCTGGGATACAAACACACACACACACACACACACATTCATTTAGCTGCGTGGTTGCATGAAGTGGTGTCAGTGCCAACATGGTGCATTTTTGACTAGGGGAAAAACAGTGTGGTCTTCAGTCTGGGGGAGGAATTTGGTTATTTGGTTAGTGTTGGTGACTTTGACTAACACTCCTGTGGGTGGGACAGCAGTACCAGGCTTTTTCTGATGGTGCTTATCTGTTGTTTGGCCCAAACTGTTGTAAACGTAGCTTTCTTATTTTCATATATTTTACTACTTCTTATTCTTCCTCCATAGATGAGGTGAGCTCTGATGACATAACTGAGCACAGAGCTCTGTGTGTGTGTGTGTGTGTGTGTGTGTGTGTTACCTATGTGGTGTGGTGTATGTAAGTGCGTGAGAGTTGTTGCTGAAGTGATTGGTGGCTAACTCTGGTGAACAGAAGAGAGAGCGGGGGAGAAACATTTTGGATGGCTGAGAGAGAGGTTTAGGGCTGTTTGTGTGGTGGAGTGACCTTAATATATTGTACACTTTCATTACTTCAGTGTTTTCTCACATGTTCGCACACATTCTCTCTTTTTTCCCCTCTTTACTTTTGAGTGTTGAATGAATGCTTTCTCTAAATATTTAGCAGAACATCATGCAGTTGAGTTTTTTTTATTTGAAAATGTACATTGACTATTAGATGGAACAACTTTAAACTTATCTCTCTTTGTCTTCCCCCACTCTCTCTCTCTCTCTCTCTCTCTCTCTCTATCTCTCTGTGCAGGTGCGATCCTAGGTCGGTCCGAGACGCAGGACTGTGTGTTCTATAACGTGAGTTGGGAGAAGGACCGGACGAACCGGAGCGGAATTGAGCAGTGCTTTGGAGAGAAAGACAAGCGAAGGCACTGTTTCGCCACCTGGAAAAACATCTCAGGAGCCATAGAGATTGTCAAACAGGGCTGCTGGCTTGATGACGTCAACTGTTACGACAGGTACACAGCCAGGCCCCCACGGCGTTACAGCATCTACCAAACAAAAGACTTTATGTGATACTTTGTCATGTGTTTTTCTTATCTTGTGCTAAAACAAGTCTTTTCAAGACTTGTGTTTTCACATTGCTACAGAGGAAAAAATACTGTTTACATTTATGACATGTCAGGATTCAACTCTCTATCTTTGCCAGAGAATATAAATTAAGTGTTGATAAAGACAACAAATAGAGAGAAAGAAAGCGGAAAACCGGTTTGCTTTAATCTTATTAATACCTAAAAGTATTAACCACCGGACACACACACACACACACAGATACATACACTCTCTCCCACACACAGAGACATGCTCACACAGGCGCGTGCGCGCGCGTACACACACACACAGATACATACTCTCTCACACACACACACAGATGTGCACACTCACAGATACATACATACTCCCTCTCCCTCACATTCAGACATGCTCACACACACACACACACACACAGACTAGTGCACACAGTGTGTGGGTGACTTCTCAGTGTGAAATAAGATGGTGCTGGCGTTTTTTTTCGGACATTTGTCCGCTGTATGAACTGAGTGAGAGATGCTGGTGCCTGCAGCACAGAGAGTCACACACCAGAGCCCCAGCATAACTTAAACATGGTGTGTATTTCCCTTTTCCCATCGCTGCATGTGTGAGCACGCTTAAATCCACCCCTTCCCCTCATTGCTCAAACAGCGTCGATTTATTTATCTCAGAGTGTGTTTGTGAAGAGAGAGTTTTCACACGAACGTTGAAAGCCGCCTGTTGTTTATATTCTTCCTCTTTTAGTTGGCACTGTACCCTTTCACAAATGATTTTTTAATATATTTATTATATACATATACACACACATATATACACCCCTGTTTCAGGTTCAGATTAATACACCACATCTCTCTCTCTCTCTCCCTCTTTCTCTCTGCAGTGGAGAGTGTGTGGAGCGGAAAGAGAATCCCGACGTGTTTTTCTGTTGCTGTGAGGGGAACATGTGCAATGAGAAATTCTTCTACAGTCCGGACACATTTCAGAGTAAGTCGTAATACACTCTCTATCACGCACACACATTCACATACGTGCGGTCACACACAAACACACGTACACTTAGGCCAGATACTGTTTAGACTGAAAAAACACAAACACACATGTCACTGAAGAGGGTATACTTACATATAGTATGCAATCACACTGGGCTGTTATTTTTTTTCAAACTTCATAAGGTTATCTTTATATGTAAACATCAGAGTTGTATACGACTCCACCTACCTGGTTGTCATTGTTTTCTCCCCTTTCTTTAAATGAGTCTATGCTCTAACATTTAGATACACTGAGTTTACTGAAAATGCACACACTCATACACACAAATATAACCCCCCCTCCCCTTGCCAAATGACTGAGATTTTGATTCAAGATACAGGAGGGGAAGAGTCACAGAAACTCCTCCGTATTTTACAGAAAGACTGCACAGAGAGTTTTGCTAACTGAATTATGGATAAAATCAGGATTTAAGCCATCGTGATAATATTGGGACATATTTTAGAATTGGAAATGCAAATTTTAGAGGCTAAGGGCATGCAGACTATCTAAAGAGAGAGGAATAACAGAGGAAGAGGAGTACCAGAGGAAGAGGAGGTTCCATATTCTGTGGTGCCGTAGTTTCTTAGAGGGGCACCAGAGTCTGCCACTCTAGGACTGTGATGTGAGGGATCTGATGGCACAATGAACACAAATCTGGATGCTGCTCGGTTATTTCCAGCCTTAACGTCCATCGGAACCATCACTGTCGGCAAAGAAATTTGACTCAATTCATTATGACAGTAGTCTAATATGAGTCTTCCATTTAAAAAAAAAAAAATCAAAAGTTAAAAACTCCTCTGTTATTCCCACATTCATGAGGGATGGAATTTTTCCCTCTGGCAGCATATGAAATATGTTGTTTACATAGGAAATGCTGCAGAGAAAGTCTTGCACCTCTTATATAATGGCTGTAATTATGCTTCACAGGAGTCGATTATACTCAACACGCAGCCACAGGTTTCTGAAAGCTGGTGTGACTCTTTTTAGTCTCTTTTTGAACTGAGCACTTCAGTTAATCTGGCCTGTCCAGATCTAAGTGAGATAATTAGAATGATTTTCCTCTCAGAGGTCAGCCTTTCTCATCTTCAGGTGGGAGGCGGTAGTTTAAAGGTAAGGGAGCAGGACTAACCTGTTGGTGGTTTAGGAGTTTGATTTACGGCGTGATCGGGTAAATTAACCATGTACTAGAGACCGACTATTTAAGACTCCCCTGGCTGCTACCATGCTCCTGACTCCTGGGCACATGGCCATATATTGTCTTATATTCCCAGGAGACACAGCCTCTAGACGTTACAACAAATGTGTGTTTGACTTTTAGAAAAATGAAAAAAAAAAAAAACACAAAATGCAGAAGTTCCTATGGCAAAATACAGAGGCTGCAAGAATGCAAGAATTCCTTGCAGAATCCGAGGATAGAACTCCAGAGCAGGGGAAGTAAAGGCTTGAGAGGGCTTGCTTGTAGAGATGTGTGTTTGTGTGTGTGAGTGAGAGAGATGTGAATATCCTGTTCCATGTGCGTGTGGATTTTTGTGCTGTGTGTGTGTGGGTCTGACTGTGTCCAGGTTTCTAGGGTGCGTTCCTGTGGTGTGTGTGTGTGTGTGTGTGTGACAGATGCATGTAGTTCTCTTGAGGCCTTGTTTATGCGAGTGACTGGTGTGTAGCATGTGTCAGTGCTTTTGTGAGTTGCGTGTAGAGTGGCGTGCGGCGGATTTGCTGTGCTAATCTTGGTTTCTGACCTTCTCTTATCCTGGCTGAGCTGGATATAGGCCCATAGTGGTGAACCGTGGCACAGCGGAGTGATCCAGTCCCAGAGAGAGGGACGCATGTTTAAACAGAATTAATCAGTGAGAAAACAGAGAGTACCCATGGCATCTCCTGGGAACACGCGTTGCCAACACCTGCCACCCGTACTGCTGCGTTTGGAAACTACCAGCACACGGAGAATAAGGGTACTATTGCTTTTCAAGTCCCACACTGACAATCGATAATCTCTCTTTCTCTCTCTCCCCATCCCCCCCCCCCTTTCCTCTGGCAGCTCCGTCGAACCCATACACGCCGAAGCCGCAGCTGTTTAATACTTTGCTGTACTCTCTGGTGCCACTGATGGGCATCGCTGCCATCGTGTTATTCTCTTTCTGGATGTACCGTCACCATAAACTGGCATACCCACCTGTCCTGGTACCAACACAGGTGAGTCCTGCCACAGGCCCTGAGCACACACACTCCCAGCATCTGTGATCTATACACTCTAAAAAGTTCAGAACTGTTAAAAATACCTTAACATAGAGAGCTTTTTCTTCGCACTTGTCTATTTGTGTGTTGATTTCATTTGGAATGCATGATGGGATATTTATCTGTGTTAAGGAAAGCTTTAAGGGTTTCAGAGTACATTTCGTGCATGCGAAATTAAGAATCTTTTTAGAGAGGCTGTGTTACTAATGAGCTGGTTTCCAGTTCAGATTAATAATTAGAACTATGCTTCTGTCTCAGGAATACACACACACAGATACCACACAAAGCTATTTATTCCTCTCACTCCATATTGAAGTTTCTCCTAATGGCGTCAAACCAGTTTCTATAGAGTGATATGAGTCTAACCCATTCAGTGTTGAAAAGATTTCTGAAGACAACTTGTGATTTCCTACTGATAGAGATGTGTGTGTTTAGCAAACACATTTGAAAGGAACCAGTGTGAGTCCATTTACAGTCAGATATGCTACAGTTACCTTAAAGCTTGTGTATCCAGTTTTGTTTGAGATAAACTGATGCCAACTGAAGAAACAGCTCAATGTCAGTTTTTTCTCTTTCTCTTTCTCTTTCTCCCTCTCTGAATGCCACTCAGGTTATTTCTGTTTGAGTGCTGAGCAGCGTCTCGCTTGCTTTTAGAAGTGAACCACCCACACACACACACACACTCGCTCTCTCCCACAGACACACACACACACACACACACACACACATACAAGTATAAGCCAAGCATAAGCATAGTTGTGTGTCAGAGACAAAAACTTTGTACGCTGTGTAAAGGAGCTGCCAAGTGTATCCCAGACATAGGACCTGAACAGATGAAGTGTTTTTTGGAGACCAGCTGTAGAGTACAACATGCCTTGACCTCTCGATGAAGCCCTAACAGACCCAGGGCTTCATATTCCCCACAGTAGGATCTGTTTCTAACCGAGCCCTGTGGAACCTGAACCCTTTAAAGTGGACGTTCCTTCCTATCCAATGAGCTCATTTAGTCAGAATCGCTGTCGAGGTTCAACAAGAACCCCTCCCACACACACAGACATACATACACAGACTCTCATATGTGTACTCCTCTTTGACTCCCCCCCTCGAGCGAGCTCTTTGGTGGTTTTTCTGTGTTTAGAGGCCCACAGGGCTGTATGAAAAGCAGAAACAGAAAGAGAACGTGGGACTGACTGCCCTGTGTCTGTTGTGCTTATTTGAAAAGGACATTTGGACGGCCACAGTACTCTCGCACAAACACACAGTCTCACACACACACAGGCCATTTCAATGCTCAACCCCTCCACTGAGGATGTTTGATCGATAATGCAGTAGAATCTGCTGCTGATTGGCTGGGGGCGATTGATCTCTCACACAAGTTGTTTTGCCCGCTTCCGCCGTAATGGGCCCAGTCTTGTCCCGTCCATCCTGAGCAGCAACAGTTCTGTGCACGGCTGAATATTTTTAGATGCCGCTTTGAACTCCAAATTCAGATCACGTTTGTGAGTGTCACTGCTGTCATATGTGCCGCATGCACAACGGCATCAAGTTCCTCCACCGTGAGCATTAGCTTCCCGGTTTTTTTTTTTTCCATTTTGTTAATGTCTCATGCTTCATCAAGGAGCAATGATATGCTACGTGCCCGAGCCGGGTTTAGCGGTATAGTGTGTTTGCTATCTCTTTCTTAATTAACCTTACAATGGAGTGCAGTGAATAATGTGCGAAAGTGCATTACTCTCCTCCTCATGTCCCCCTGATCCACTTCTTTTTATTTATTTATTTATTTTAAATGTAGGGAGTGTGTAATTAATTACACGGACCATCGATCTCATCAGCCAGCCGGATGAGAATCTCTGTGTGTGTGTGTGGGGGGGGACGTGACTGATACGAACTCAAAGAGGATATGCCTGCCTTTGCCTCCCCATTTAACCACTACACTGCAATGGTTTTCACACAGTATCTGACCTTTCCTATACCGTCTTTTTCTTCTCTCTCTCTCTCTCTCTTTCTTTCTCACTTACCTGTCTCTCTCTCACTTCTTTTATTGTTTTTCTTTGTCTTCTTTCCACCCATCTCTCACTCTCTTTGGAAATATCCTCTTCTGTCTCTCTTGTACTCTTCTCCTCCCAGCCTCTCTCAAACTCCATCTCTGTGTGTTCCCCATGGCCCCAGTTCTTATCATGGCGCCTGTTTTTCATGGTCCAAAGTGAGAGCAAGGCTGCAGGAAGTGATTCAGTGGCTGGCTGCTCTATCAGAGAGGGAGAGAGAGAGAGAGAGAATTCCTCTTTTAACTAGGCTCATCCATCATCCAGAAGGAGCACCTTATCTGCCACCATTTCACTTGCTCTGGAAACAGTAATTTTCTTTTCTTTTTTTTTTTCTTTTTACTTCTTCCTTTCCTTCACTAGCACGCCTTTCATATAATGATAGAGGTAAGATAAGTTTAATTAACTCATAAACTCATTTTTTCCCACTCCACTCACTCCAGTGGAAGCCTGATGCAGGGCTCCAGACTTTTCAGTGGTTGTAGTGGTTACTGCAGTAGGTACAAACTGCATGGTATGATGACACACACATATACAAAGAAAGAAAATCTTCCCAGGTGTTGATGAACGTCAAGCATGTACATTGCACATAAAACCTCATGATGTGAGGAGTTTACCTATTACGACACCAAGTTTTCACAAACGTGTAGGCGTAATGTTAGAGCATGTATTGGCTTATTTGCCATATATTTATTGTTGTGCATTGAGTATAGGACAACGATTTGACGAAACAATTAAAGAAAGTAATTTCATTACTCTGAAAGTTGAAACTAGCGGCTAACTAAAACTAAAACTCTTCCCGTAACAGCTGCCTACAGTAAACACTGTAAACCTCATGTTCTGAATAACCTACTGTTTCCGACCCAGGCACTGAATCGAGCGCTGTATTTCGTTTTTGGGAATAACGAGTCAGTATTTCACTTCATGCCTACTTACGTAGCGACCGAGAGCAGTTTGTCTGTCGTTCTCCACTGGACTTCAGCGCGCTGAGAATGGTACAATCATTCCCGCCAGTGGAGGGAAGAAATGGCTCGATCACACAAGCAGTCAGTCACGAGGAAACACCCCACAGAAAATGCACACTTGAAAAACAGCAGGAAAATAGACTACGCGACGCTACGGTCTGTACTTCTAAGTTGTTAAGGATATGTTCCCACTCACGACGTTCAGCGACAAAAAGTACATACGTTGCCATCTGCATTGATGCGACCAATCAGAATTTTAGCTTGCGCAGGAAAGTAAAAGGGTTGCAAATGTGACCAAATTTGTTGCAGTCTGGAGCCCTGACTCATAACTCGTCAATTCGAAATTTTTTCGCCCTTTTTGCCCCTTTTTGAGTTAGTTCAAACACTGTCTTTTTTTTCTAAACAACTTTTATCATTTTTTTTGTCCGGTTCAGTTTTTTTCCTGGAATTTGGTTTGCATGGTTGTACGTGATGAGTCTGTTTTCCTTGTGTAAAAATGCTCTGATGTACTACAGATCAGCTTTATGCATGAATGCCAGTGGCAGTACTTGTGAGTAAATGTTTCCTCACGCATGTACATGCACCGTGACCAGTTTTCAGGGTTTTTTTTTTTCTTTTATCAGTTAACATGAAAGAAAGCCAGTTTCATTTTGCTCTGGTATTGAAGAATATGAAAAAGGTGTACACTTACGTGAACATTTAATCAAAAAAGACTCGTTTGTACAGAGAAACTTGCCTAAAGACCACTTGCATAATGTTATGTGGTGAATGGACCCAAACTACGCATTACATTACTCATCACGAGATTGTGTGGCTGTAATCAGGAAACCTGGGACTATGGTATTCATTCCAAACAACGTAATGGAGGTTTGAATTAAACAACTCTTGTGTTGGCCTGGCTTCCTCTGTTAATCTGTTTAAAAAGCATAGAAGCTCATAAATGTGTCCTCCATCATCCTGAAAGCCAGGACACCACATAGAATAGAAGAGAGAGAGAGAGAGAGAGAGAGAGAGATAGGAAGACATCAGATATTATTTGTTTCCTGTAGCTTGCTGACAGAGTGTAATGTCTCAGCCGTTCCCGTGAGCAGAAGCAGAGATCCAGTGACACGCTGGAGTTTCACTGCGCTCACACACTGCCGCACTGATGACTCCTGATGAGTGCCACTGAGGATGGACAGTCGCTAAGGCCATTTGACCCTGTGCACAAATGCACACACACACACACACACTTGGAGGCCAACATATTGAGCAGTTACAGCTCGCTTGTGCTCTCTCTGTCTCTCTCTCTCTCACTCACTCGCTCACTCACTCACTCACACACACACACACACACACACACACATATTTGAACACTTAAAGTGAACCACAATAACAGGTAAATGACGAGTTGGGAAACATTAGGAACATTAAGCCCCAAAGACACTAATGTTTGGGGTTTGACCTCTTCACCTCACATAGTTGTTCTATGCCCCATAATGAGACAACTGGTCATCTGTTTGCATAGATTGTCATTGTCATTAATTATAGTGACACAGCCTTTTTGGCCACTACGGCAGGGCCAGCTTTTCTTTTTGCTCTCTTTCCGTTCTCCGTTTCTTTCTGTTGTACTCCTCATTGCTTTCTCTTATGACAGAGAACAACAGTGAAGTAAAGTAAAACAGGTAATAAACAACAGCTGTTTTTGTTGTGTTGTTTTTTAGGGGGACAGGATGTTAGCTGAAGGTGCTTTGCATGATTCAGTCATTGTGTCTCAGGAGAGGGCTCCATTAAAAATAGTATAGTTTGCCATTCTGCTTTTAGCACGCAGCATCTGTTTAATTATTGAAAGCTGGTGGAAAAGTCAAGCGTAAGCATGTTGACTTTGTGCGGTTATAGGATTGACCCTGGCCAATGACAGAGCAAAGTGCTGTTAAATGAGATGCCACGTTCTAGCCCCCCCCCCCCCCCCCCCCCATCTCTCTCTCTCTCTCTCTCTCTCTCTCTCGCTCGCTCGCTCTCTTGCTCTCACTCTCTCTATCTTTCTCTCTCTGTCTCCCTCTCATGTTCTCTCTTTCTCTCTCTCTATCTCTCGCTCTTCATTCTTTTGCTGGTTCTTGTGTACCATGCTCCCTACGTGACATCAAGTCACACGCTGTTTTATGTTTTATATATTTATTTTTTTAAAACTGGATCATTCATTTTTCATATGCTTCCCTCCCTCTTTTTTTCCTTTTTCCTGTATCCCCCCTCCCTCCATGTCTCCCTCTCCCTCTCTCTCTCTCTCTCTCTCTCTCTCACATGGACGTGATTAGAGTAATCCTAAACGCCAGCTGACGTAACTCGTTTATATTTGGAAAGACTGCTCCCTCCTTTGTTTACCTGAGACTGGACCATCTCAAACTTCTCCTCTGTAAGGGGTCTGACACCAAAATGCCAAAGAATGCCCCAGAGAACTGCTTTCCCATAAACAAATACACTCCCACACACAGATAAGAAAAAGTGCACTCCAAAACCAGTCTCTTCTCTGCCTTCGCTTGCAGCACCTTAAAGGACTCTTTAGATGGGTCTTTAACATATATGTGTGTTTAAAAGTGAATAATTTCCTGTGAGGTGAATATCTCTGAGTGTTTGTACCTTCTCATGTGGAAGAGGAGAGAGTAGCTCTGATTTCTATAAGGGAGGAAATAGCTGCCTGTGATGTTTTTCAGAGAATCTTCAATTAAAAAAAAACAAACAAACAATAAAAAAAAAAAAAAACGAGCATTTGATATTGTCTCGCGATGACGCAGTACTGAGAAATAGTTGCACGAACTGAAAACATTCAGTCCTCCCAGTCTCCCCAATCTCCTCCTCCCCGCTCTCAGATGAAGCACTTGTCCACAACGACCTGGCTTTGACTTTGGCTTTCTTTTTTACTTGATCCAATCACGGTTTCCATGGATATTTCCAAGCTAAAGGTCTTGGGTATGCAGTAAGCTGCTGTAATCTTAATGAAATTGAATAAGGACCCAGAGAGCATCAGGGACACTGCGGGCTGGAGATCCAATAGAAGTTTCTAGACATTCAGGGCTGGCTCATTTATAGCAGGGCCAAAGCAACCTTGGGATGGTGAATAGAGAGGCGGCTTGATGGGGTGGACTGGAGAGGTGTATCATTCCATGTCTAGACCAAATGACCTTCTGACAGCATCCAGAGGAGCTTTTTGTTCTTTTCAATAGATCTCTTGGGCTCAACCTATAGTCTAAGCTCTCTTCACATCACCAGTGCCAAAAAGCGCAGCAAGCCCACCGACGCTATGAAAAATAAGTAGACACCATGGAAAAAAACAAACAAGTGAAGTGATGGGATTGCGTATTAAAGCCTGAGATGGAGCCGTTTTGTTGGCTGTAAGGAGAATTTTTACTTTTTTTCCCCAGGAGAAAGAACTCTTAATGATTCACTGTTCTCTCCCATTTTAGGACCCAGGGCCGACTCCACCATCTCCAATACTGGGACAGAAACCGCTGCAGTTACTGGAGATAAAAGCCAGGGGGCGCTTTGGCTGCGTGTGGAAGGCCCAGCTGCTTAACGAATACGTTGCTGTTAAGATTTTCCCTATACAGGTATCTGTCCTCAGTGCATATTGTATAGATTTACTTTTAATGCATCTCAGTTATGCTGAAGTGGTCGTAATGTGTTCTGTGAAACATATCGTCCATAGATGTTTAGTATTGGTGTATCTGTATGAGACAGCATTGTCATTGCATTGTCAGTTCTATAAAAGGGCGTGGGTGTGGGTGTGTGTCTATGGTCAGGATAAGCAATCATGGCAGAACGAATACGAGATCTACAGCATGAGCGGGATGAAACATGAGAATATTCTGCATTTCATTGGCGCTGAGAAGAGAGGAAACGGCATGGACGTGGAGCTTTGGCTCATCACTGCTTACCATGAGAAGGTATCACACACACACTCAGACATGCATGCATACACACACACACACACACACACACACACACACACAAACATACACTTTCTAGGTTTGTACAACAACAGTGTAGTCTGTCTCCTGAAAGAGCACCCTCCCTGTGATAGCATGAACGCATGATGGAGTAACTTAGAAGCAGTATTCTCCATCATTCTGAAGGCACACTGGAGAACCCTGCCAAACTAACTCTTTAGCAGTGCAGTTTGCCACTTTCAGCAGGGCTTAACACTCTTTGGTCAAAAAACAGCTTAAATAAATGGAAGGTTGACCTCAAATCAGTGAATTTAGGAGGTTAATTGATTTCAGTGCGTGTTGTGCACTGCAGAACTGATCATACTTCTCTTTGTGCTTCTAAGCACAGCGACGATGTCAGTCATCATCTCCCCTCTAACCCAACTGAAAGCAGGTTTATAAATCTGTGGATCAGGGCTTAATATGTCTCCTCTTTAGGTTACAGTGGAGAACATACCATCAGTGGAATGTGGCTCCATCTGCTCTGCTTAATTCCATGTGCCCCCTGGTGGCTGTTTTCTGAAACTGCAGCTTTTGTGTGAATGGCTGTAGTCAGCCTGGCTTGGTTAAGTGTGTGGGAGTGTGGGAGCAGTACTCATGACTGTATGTGTGTGTGTGTTTCCTGCGCAGGGCTCACTGACTGATTACCTGAAGGCTAATGTGGTGTCCTGGAATGAGCTGTGTCATATTGCCCAGACCATGGTCAGGGGATTGGCCTATCTCCATGAGGACATCCCAGGCCTGAAGGACGGACACAAGCCTGCTATCGCTCACAGGTGGGCTCCCATTGGCTCTTCACTGCCCATGTCTTCTGCTATTGGCTCTTCATATCCAAGGGCCTCCTCTTTTACTCTGCTCTCATTGGCTGGCCCATCTTTTCTTGCTCTGCCCTTGCTCAGAGCTTCTGTGGCCATGCGTGTGTGTGTGTGGGGGTGTGTGTGTGTGTGTGTGAGTGTGTCTGTGTGTGCATGCTGTATTTGTTGAGGTGTTTTATTTGGATTAGTCAGTGTGGACAGCCCTCTCTCCTCTGAGCTATGAGTTTTCATTGCACTAATGTTCTTTGACAGCACTTTTCATTATGAATGTTAAATTATGCTAACTTTTCCATTCCTCCTCCCCTCTGTCTCGTCACTACGCTCCCTCCAGTGTAATCAGAAGCTCTTTCCTTTTCAGTAGCTCTCTCTCTCTCATGCACACACTTACATATCTGTCTTCATTTTTGACCCCATCCCTTTCTTCTCAGCCTTGTTTGACTGCACCCCTTTCTTTCTTGCTCTCTGTTTCACGTGTATTCTGATTTACTCACTGATTGGCTTGCTCTCTGTCTTTTTTGCCTTTACAGAGATGTAAAGAGTAAGAATGTGCTACTGAAGAACAATCTGACTGCATGTGTAGCTGATTTTGGCCTTGCTCTTAAGTTTGAGGCTGGGAAGTCTGCTGGCGATACACATGGACAAGTGAGTCTTTTAAACACAACACGCACACTCACATACACATACACACACACACACACACACACACACACTCACTCTCTTGTGAAGTTGTTTTGAAATTTGCTGATTAAATATTAGACTACTGTAAGAGCTGTTTAGAATTATTTTGGATTCAGGGTGTTTTTGTGACTCATTTGTTTGTATGTGATAGTGTGTGGTGTATTTTCACTACAGCACTGTATAACTTAGCTGTACTGTAGTGTTGTCCTAGTTCTGCAGGACTTCAGCATTGAGGGTATCATTTGATTTTGGCTGACAGGTTGAACTGACTGGATTTGAAAGTGTTTTATGGTGTCACATTTGATTTTATGGAAGTCTCTACGTAGTATCATCCTCCACAGACAGTGTATACCTGACTCCTCTCTCCCTCTCTCTCCCCCTCTCTCTCTCTCTCTCTCTCCCCCTCTCTCTCCCCCTCTCTCTCCCCCTCTCTCTCCCCCTCTCTCTCTCTCTCTCTCTCCCCCTCTCTCTCTCTCTCTCCCCCTCTCCCCCCCCCCCCCTTCTCTCTCTCTCTCTCTCTCTCTCTCTCTCCCTCTCTCTCTCTCTCTCTCAGGTGGGAACGAGACGATACATGGCTCCGGAGGTGCTGGAGGGAGCAATAAATTTCCAGCGAGATGCTTTTCTGCGTATAGACATGTACGCTGTGGGCCTGGTGCTGTGGGAACTGGCCTCTCGCTGCACTGCTGCGGATGGTAAGAGCCGAGTGTCTGCCAGCCCTCTCACAGCCACACTCAAAGGCTCTGCTGGACAGCCACAGGGCTCCAGTTTCTCTCATGGACTCTAGTCACACTTTTTTTTTTTTTTTTTGAACACTTGAAACAGATGCATTACTGTGTTACTGCTCTTTTTAAGTTTCCCACAGCTGTGCGTGTATGTGAGCAAGCATATGTGTTTGTGTGTGCGCGTGCATGTGTGTGTGTTGGAGGCAGGATTAATCTCAAACGCTTGGAGGCAAAGCTGGCCTCATATGTAACATATTGGAATGCTTACTATGCTGAAAATGAGCTCACTGACCTCTACTTCACTCTGTGTTGACTAAGCATTGTTTTATGTGTGTGTGCGTGTATGTTTGTGTGTGTGTGTGTGTGTGTGGTGTGTGTGTGTGTGTGTGGCAGGGCCTGTTGATGAGTACACACTGCCGTTTGAGGAGGAGGTGGGGCAGCACCCCTCTTTGGAGGACATGCAGGAGGTGGTGGTCCATAAGAAACTGCGGCCTGTTCTGCGGGAATGCTGGCAGAAACATTCAGTGAGTTTCAGTGACATACACAAACACACACTCAATGTCTTACCAACACACATATTCACTGTCACACACACAAACACATACAGACTTCATTTATTTATACGCACACACACTCTTTCACACACATAAACACCTACAAACCTTATTTATTTACACACACACAAACACACACTCAATCTCCTACCAACACATGCACTCACTTTCACACACACATACAGGCTTCATTTATTTATACACACACGCACTTTCACACACATACACATACAGACTTCATTTATTTATACACACACACACTGTCACACACATAAACACATACAAACTTCATTTATTTACACACACATACTCTCTCTCTCTCTGTTTCACACACATAAACACATACAAACTTCATTTATTTACACACACACACACACACACAAACACACGCTCAATCTCCTACCAACACGTGCATTCACTATCACAAACACATACAGGCTTAATTTATTTACACACACACACACACACACACACCCCCAACACACACACAAAATCACTCAGCAACACATGAATTCTCTTTTAAACACACAAACACATAAATACTCAACACATGTACATACACATGAAGACACAAACACACACTGGCCAGTACATACATTCGCAGTTATATTCACAAACTCGTATGTTCACTATCACACAAAGACAAAAACATACAGACACAGGTGCATGCATGCCCACACGCACATACATACAAATACTTGTGTCACATCTTCTCAGGGTATGTTAGAGTTAAATCTAACTGAAAGATTTCTGTGTGTGTGTGTGTGTGTGTGTGTGTGTGTGTGTGTGTCAGGGCATGGCCATGCTATGTGAGACCATTGAGGAATGCTGGGATCATGAGGCAGAGGCTCGTCTATCTGCCGGCTGTGTTGAGGAACGCATCATCCAGATGCAGCGCCAGACCAACGTCATCGCCCCCGACGACATCGTCACCGTTGTCACCATGGTGACCAACGTGGATTTCCCGCCCAAGGAGTCCAGCCTATGATGGTCGCCCAAGCGAACTGGCTCAACAACCCTTCTGCCCCCTGCGGGACACAGTGACCTCCGGCTGACCTCAGTGAATGGATGACTCGTATGTTCTTCTCTTCGTGTGCACATAATCAGGAATATCCGTGCCACTGGACACTTCTCCTTTGGTGTGTGTGTGTGTGTATGTGTGTGCGTGCGCATATACGAGTTTGCGCGTGTGAAGAACTCCCCTCAGGAGCACGCTCTGGAAGTTTGACGAGGGGTGCAGTGGAACGCAGAGATTTAAAAGCAGACGGCACCGCCTCTGCCTCCCACCATCTCTTCACTCAGACCTTTCACACCCCAAACTGTGAGGAGGTGCTACCTTTTGTATAATGGGAGAAAGAGAGAGAGTGAAAAAGAAAAAGAAAAAAAAAAAAACACAAACTTCCTCAAGAAACAAAACACCTGTTCATTTTCTAAGAGAAGAGCGGAGAGGACTCTTAACAGAACTCCTTGTGGTTCATTTTTCAGTATGAAAAAAAGGGCAACCGGTTTTAAAACTGCATCTACTGTTTTTTTTTTTTTGTGTTCATATGAATTATTATTGTAATGCCAATAAGAAACAGCTTCTGAATGTTTAGTGGACTACTGCTGTACATTTTATCAACTGAGATAAAAAAAAAAAAAAAAGAACCCCCCCCCCCCCACACACAAACACTAAACAACAAAGTAATCAAGGTTATTTTGGGGAATAGTTTCCATGCATTGCATTAAAAAACACAACAAAAACAAGAAAAAAACAAACAAACAAAAAACCATAAACCTCTGTAAACCAGCTATACCTCAGTTTGTCATCGGACAAGAACTGCATTTGGCTCAACCCAACAGCAATCTCAGACAGACCCACCTTGTACAGACAGAGCTACAATAGCCCAGACAGGGACAGAGGAAAAGAGAAAAACAAAAAAAACAACAACAAAAAACAGAACAGAGTTGACAACAGCATTTGTGACAGAGTATGCCAATCAGTGAATGACCATGTTTCTGCCTTTGTCTTTCTGCCGAGCAGTTGAACTTTTCTTTCCTTTCTTTTTCGTTTGTATTTCACGCATTTGATCTCTTCTGTGCGTAAATTCTCATTTAGAGAAAGTAAAGTGATCGGGGGGAGGGGGGGTTGGTAAGTCTGTGCATCTAAAAAAAAGAGAGAGAGAGAAAGCACTTCCCTATTTATGTTTGCTGTGTTAAGAGTCTGTCTAACATGTAAGATATGTGCATGCCATTTTTCCTGTTTTTTTTTTCTCGTTTGTTTGTTTTTTATATATTTTTTTGACCCAGGTGTGAAGAGCTGAGTCCTGACACATACAAACACACACACACACACACCTTGTCCCATCCCAACACAGTGCTAACCTGCTGCTATCACTGAGAAAACACACACATACACAAGACACACACATACGCCCCTCAGGAAACCTGTCTCCCTCTCCATTCATCCTGGTGCCATGTGACCCGTCTCCTGGCTGCTAGTCCGTGTTCATGTGTGAGGGTGTGTACAGCTCACTAACACGCTCTCTCGTTCAGTCGTCAGGTTCTCTCTCTGGACTGACCCGGGTCAGTTTCAACAGACTTTGAATTTGTTCTTTTGCTGGATTTTTTTTTTCTTTTTACACACTGGTCTACTACTCCTGCTTCATCCAGAGCTAACACTATGACAGCTTTCAGGGAATACAACTATGCTTCTCTTAGTTACAGTAATATGCAACCAGACACGGTGCGACAGCAACTTTTACTCAACTGTAGCATTTTTGTATTGAATGATGTGGTCAGGTGACGCTTTTATTTATTTCCAGATAAACGCCTGAGCTAAAAAGGCTGGTGCCAACTCTACTCTGGTTAACACATAACTTCACTTCTACATACTGCAAACATTCGGGGGAGGACCAAACATGTGCAATACAGCTTAATAACCTCTCTGAATGTCTATGGTGGTCTTTGAGCAAGGTAAATTTGGTCAAAATAGTGACAACAACTCTGAACACACACACAAACAGTGCTCTGTGAATTTGTGCCTGTGTGTAGGTAAACAGATAGAAAACAGGTGGGTTTGTGGAGTGGATACTTAGCAATGCAGATCATCCCGCCCCCCCATCGCCATAGAGCTTTTTTTTCTTTTAGTACTCTGCTTTACAGTTCTGTCCGTGTCTGAGGCAACAGAGCCGAAATGGCTGGTGAGCAGGGGTGACGCGCTACCCTCTCACCATCAAAAACATGAACAGTTCTGGGTCTGTTTCTACTCCCCTCATTTTACCCCCACCCCACCCCCCAACCTTTCTTTGGGGAAAAGATGTCTTTATGAAAATGCACATTTATGTAAATATGAATGTTGTTTTTAGATTGTGAATATAGCATGAGGTTTATTATTTTCAAAGATATCACAAAGCAAAAAAAAAAAAAAAAAGTCCTTTATAAAGTGATTATTCCATAATAAGATTTTACCATTGTTTATTTTAAATTATGTGTATATGTATGTATATATATATATATACATATATATATACACACACTTATATAGATTGTATTAATTTATGACAGGCCTAAACCAAGTCACTTCTCCTTTTCCGTGATGATAATCAGACAGAATCATATAGAGGACATCAAAACTTCATAAATCCCTTTACCTCATAACATCATTCACAAGATCTGGGACAACATGGCAACGTCGATAAAAGCGTTGGTAGAAAATGTTCGCGGAAAGTTATGGTGGTTTCGACCAGCAGTCCCCCCCCCCCCCCCCCCCCCCCCCCACTTTTTTTGGGTTTTCTCTTTTCTACCAAGCGCATTACCTCTAAGAGCCAGGATGTTAATTCCCAGCCCTGAGGCACTGGTCAGGGCTTGTCTCTCTCTCTCTCCCCAGATGGATCTGCCAATCTCATGGCTTTTACGAGTGTTTCACACACAGAAAAAAAAAGAAAAACAGTTTTTGGTCGAGAAATGATTATCAATACTGTACAGATCAACTGTATGCTCTTACCCCTGAAATAAAGTATAGTGACTGCTCTCTCAGTGCTGCCTCCGGGTTCAGTGTACTCATTTACATGCCGTTAAAGGAGGTCTAACTGTCCTGCTTTACACATGGACAGGGGTCACCTGCTGTTAAAAAGCCACTGCACTGAGACCACACTGATAAGTCCTGTTAGATCCATGGCTGGGTTAACCTGGTTTCATAAAGACACTCTTTTTACAGCTTTAATGACTTTGTGCACCGCTGCTGGAAACGTCCTTCACACATCCTCTTGGCTACATTTACTATCCATGGTAGGAGCTATGAGTCAACTACTGTGTGTCAGACATATAGTGTATTAGAACATTCATTTTTGAAAAATACGTTTATTTAAATATTTTTGGGGCAAAAATAGAAGTTATGGTACATTGTATAAACTGGGACAAGGCTACAGATGTGGTGTGGATTGATTTGGAATGTGAAAGTAACGGGTGAAGTGAGTAGAAGCAGAGAGTTGTCTCTTCTGAACACAACACCAGTGCTGTGTGTGAGCGTCAGGCCAGGCTGGACACAGCCCACTGTTTGACATCTGTGGGGCACTGTGGGTATCTCTGTAGGGCCTCCATAATCTGGCCATGGTCCAGGAGCAATCTGACCAGCTGGTATTCTCTTTGAGTCTTACTGCTGGAGCCATCCACCAACTTAATCAGCTCCAACTGCAGAAGATGCTCAAACGCCTGAAAGAATACATTTCAGCTGCTATCATCACACTATTACCATATTTCCCGACTACTGACAGAGTACTGAATATCACCATTCCTGACTGAGTGTACTGAATATCACTCCACTACTGATACGGTGCTAAAGTTCACTCTTACACACACAGTACTGAACATCTCTCTCAGTTACTAAGTGCTCTACACATCAGTATTACGGACTGCCAGTACTGAATATCACTGTATCAATGACTACTGTACTCATTCTATTATAGAGTACTGCATATAACACTGACTGAAAGAAATGAACTTCACCCTTTTAATGACCAGGTACTGAACATCACCTTTTCTGACTAAGGGTACTGAGCATAAATATGCTTAATCAGTAATAGTCATCATCACCAACAGACTACTGAAAACAGCTGACTCTTGAGTACTGAAAATCAGTTATTACAGAGGACAAAACATCACCATTACTAATAGAGTTCTGGACCTCTATTACTGACTGAGACTACTGAACATCATCCTTTAAATGACTACAAATTATAATTAATGGTACAAATGGTAATTGTCTGTGAGAGAAAAATATAAAGTGAGTTATGCAAAAATACATGGCAGACTTCAACATTTATCAAGGTCAACACATCTCAAAACTGGTAGAGATTAAAAAAAAACAGAAGAGTAGTTGTGTGTAGTTATAACCACAAGATGGCAGCAAAGCCATTCTTCTCATCCTGACTTGATCTTCTTCTTAATCTCATGAGTGACAGGCCAAACTCAAGCACACTGAGGGCAAATAAGCAGCAATGGAAAAATATCACATCTCTGGTCACTTCGGAATGGCTTACCTTCAGAATGACGGGCTTCTCATAATTATGAACTGAATTGGATTTCCTTTGAATAAATTTCTTGTATTCTGCCACAGGAAGACCAACAAAAGATTGTTATTTCATATATCTGAGTAGACATGCACCATCATATCATTAATATGCTTAGATCTTTCCTCACCATTGTGAACCATCTGGAAGTTAAAAGGTTCACCATCATAGATGTCATTTAAGTGCTTCATAGAAATGATTAGGCACAACTCCAAAATGGACAGACCTGAGAGAAAGGGGAGGGGGCAGAAAGTTTAGCCACACAGCAGTGAATCACCGAACACCTTGCTATATCTACTATGTGAAGATCAAATAAAATGTTCAAAATGAGTATTTCATTAACATTTATTTCATAAAATCATTTTTGTAGAGGGTACAGTATGGTTGTAAGGCTGACCATGTAACATGTTTGCTTTGGCATCCACAGTGCACAAGCGACTGGCTTCCAACAGGTCAACCGCTCTGAGGGTAGGACTGGACACGTTTACACGGCTAAGAGCCAGCAACTAACACCCACACACACACACAATTCAACATTCAATATTACCATATCACAAAGAAACAAACTACCGTCTGTCTTAAGCACATACACACAATATAAAAATCATTTACTTAAATAGAACCACAAGACAAGGCCTGCTCTAATACTAAACCTAAATGACCACAAACATACAAGGATTGATGAATTACATTTAACAAATCTCTTTAAATGCTTTTCGAAAGCAAGGTGGGTAAATAATGTGGGTTTCTACTGCCCTTCTCATGTACATTAGAGTATCATTCCACAACACCATTTGACAAGTTTTTAATGGCTCCAAAAAAAATAAATAAATAAAGGTCAGCATGATATTGCTGAAAGGATACATTTTCCATGGTTTTTGACTTCTTACCAGCAGTAAGTGCAGCGAGCGGAAATCTTTGCTGGAGTTAAACTGTTTCTGTAAAATCTCTTCCACTGACTTGTCTTCACATAATTTCTAAATGAGAGAAAAAGATCTTGACACGCCGAGCCTTAACTAATGGTACATGCCTCAAAAATGCTACTTCACGTACAAGAAAAACATTTTTAGTAACCACAGAACAAAGAAAAACATGCTCTAGTGCTGGCCACATTAGTGCCCTGGCGTGTGTGTGTGTGTGTGTTTTTAATGCTCTGTACTGAGTTTGATGTGAGATTCTTACTGCCACGCTGTCGTTCCACTCCTGACCAAACCTGGCATCAGGGAAGTCCTGGGGAAGACTGAGTTGTGATCGCACATTGTCAAGATACTGTCCAAAAGTCAACGAACTGGCAACCAGAATCTGCCTGTGAGAGAATCTGGATTTGACCCGCTTCTCCAGGAGCTCCAGCACATCCTGACAACAGACAAGGTTTTAAGCTTTGACAAAAAATGGCCTTACATAGGAGAAATAAAAGCACTTGGTGGGAGATTTATCTTAAAGTCCACAGTCCACAAATTTCTTGTTCGCAAGTCAACAGCAAGAACAAAGTGACAGAACAATGAGGTTATCATTAGTAACGCTGTGTTGAGCTCTATTAACGTTATCACACTAGATGAGCAAAGCAGACTGTATATTTCTGGTCTTTTGACAGTTGTCATATTTGTACGTGTGGTCAGTATGGTTACTGCATTCCAGAACACTCTGTACTGTCTTATTCAACAATCCACAGTGAATAAACTGGAGGAGCAGCTGTGTTGTTGGAGGAGTCTGTACCAGCCGACATGTGAGGCCAACCACAGCCACGGGGGCTTGGGCAGACTGGGACACATCCAGCAAGTTGTAGAGTAGTGTCTGATTCTTATGATGGGCAAACAGGTCAAACTCATCCAGCACAAACAGCACAGGCTGACTGCTACCTCTGTCACCTAAAAGAAACAGAGAGAGAGCTCATCAAATAGGTACCTCATGTGTATATCTGTATATATTACATCATTATTTTGGGGTAAAATGTTTCTGAAAGAACTGAGTAAGAACTCAGAGCCACAGGCCACGGCTTAACTAACCAACATTCATATTCATATGAATAGGCTGAGCACATAATGATTAAGTCACTGCTACAGACCCTGAAAACTGCATTACCTTTCCTGAGTGCTTCAAGGAGGAAGCCCAGATTCTCTGCAAAACTGCCCTGAGAGAGAAAAATCACTGAGAATTTAAGTCTCTAAACACAATGTACCTCAAAACAATGACAAGTTGGAAAGAGGTTGTGAAGTTCATTCATTATTCTGTGTGTGAAAAGGAACACTAATACGATGCCACAGAACACTTACAAAAACTTTGTCACCCACAACGTTCTCAAGATTGAGCTGTCGTGTGATTTCTCTAAGTGCGATTCTGTCGTCAGTCTGCAGTAAGCCTGCCAAGGGAAGAGAAACATTAGAACAATAATGGTATGTCCAGAGATCCCAAACTGACCAATCAGCAACACAATAAAACAGCACTGACCAATCAGAAAATAGAAAAAAAAAAAACACACTAACCATTCAAATAAACCTGGAGCAAATTCTTCTGCACTTCGTTTATATCCATCAGCTCTCTCAAGACACAGCTAAGGAGCTAAAAGAGAGAATTTAGGAACTTTAAAATTTAACTGAACATGTCAATGTCTGAGAAGTAAAACTTACCAATATAACCAGTTACAAAATATAGAACAAAGCTCTCTCTCTCTCTTTTTTTTTTTTTTGAAGAAACACAACCAGATGTGTCAACAGTCTAGTAGTACCATTTTGCACGACGGAAACAGGTCTTTTTCATCATCTTCTTGTCTAATCCAAAACTACTCCTGTAGTGTATAAATGGTAACAAATGTCTTGTAGATTCACAATACCACCATACAGACAGTTCACGGCACACAGGTATCTGCTCGTACCATTGTTTTTCCAGTTCCTCTAGGTCCAACAATGAGGATTGAGTTACTCTCCCCATGCACAGCTGTCCTCTTCAGTAGCTCCAGCAGGTGCCTGTAACCACAAACTGAGACTCAGTTATTGCCGCCTGCTGTCACCGTCTCCACTCTGGCCTCGTAGTCAACCTGGTTCTCCCTAAGGCTATACAGCACAGGTGCAATGCACAGAGAACATGTGGCAGCCAGCCAAAGAAAGCCCCAACAACAACTAGTTTTGACATTGTGCTAAAATGCTTCTTTCAGTGTTTGTTTCGAGAAATTAACAGTAGTCATTGTTTGGAGAAGTTATGGTACAGAGATGATCCAAATGTAACGTGTAAATCGGTAACAGCCAGAACCTACTTGTACTGTGAGTCCAATCCCACTGGTTTCTCTGGAAGACCTTGATGACAAAATCGTTCCCGTAATATTCTCTGGACCTATACAAAGAAACAACTGACATAAATTACTGGAAGACGTCAAATGCAACAAATTCGTCTAACGCAGTAAGAATCGACTCAATGAAACGTGACCGTCATTAAATAAGTCTCAGCGGTCATTAAGTCGGAAAACAACTCCTATAGACCACCGTCTTCTATGAGAAAAAAAAAGCAATGAAGAGGCACCAACTAAAATACTCCTCCGCATACATTTTTAGCAGTAGAGCTGAGGCAATATCAGCACTGTTTCGTATTATTTTTCGACAAGTAATAAACCTTTACTACAAAGATTACAGGGCCCTTCAGGATGAATGCAACTAATTTAGTTAAAACTGCTGAAAACGTTAAACGAAATAATTTGTACAAGGGCATGTGCAGAGGCTTTGAAATACTGAAGTCTATGCGATTTCCCGTTAAAAACAAGGACCATGCAAATTGTTACCAAGGCTCACAAACCTGAGAGACACATTCTCCAGATGTCATGTGGGTTTCCCTCGACTTTCGCTTGCTCATGATACCTGACTGCAAGACAGGCGATAAGGCAAAACATGAGCCACGTTAATCCATGCATGTTGTAAATTACTAACCAGTTTCATAGTTAACCAGTTACCTCTGACATCCATAAAACAATGGTAAATTCTGGAGGCAAACTACCATTGGAACAACAGCTAAGAGTCATCATTGCTAACACGCATATTGTTCTGATCAATACATGCTATATGCTCTTTCATAGATTAAGCAACTCTACAGAATTTAAGCTCCTAGGCTGAAAAGCTACATAGCTAGTGTTCCGACTCTCTCCGCTGATTCATGGACGCAAGAATAGAAATAACGCACCTAAAGTCTTACGTTTTTGTGTTTCTTATCTAGTCTTCAAAACTTGAACTCAATGTAAGCGTATGTAGCTTCTAGGATATCCGTCGTCCACGCACACTTTCCGCGCCAGTTCAGCACTACCATAAGAAATAACAACGGCAAGGAAGTTTTCGCAATTTTCAAGAGCATTTATAAAAGAGACGTGCATCTCGCTGTACATCCGGGTTCCGTGGGGTAGCATTTACAATGAGGCTAAAGTTTGTATGGTACAGTTGCGTTAGGACCAGTTGGACGCCTGAATTCAGAATTTTTTGTATTGTATTGTTTTCTCTCTCTCTATCTCTCTCTCTCCTTTTTAATCTTTTTAACAGCTATTATTAGTATGTCTGCAGTATATCTTGTACATGTGCAAATCCGAGAAATGTACACATCTGACTTTTGATTGTACACTTAATTATTGAACGGTGAAATGTAATCCATTAATTATTAATCTCATTACAATTTGGTATTACTGACAGTTCTTCTGGCACAAACTGATAATAATGTTTCGCCAACACAGCTGTCATTTACAAGTTCTAGGTTTCCTCTTGACGCGACTACGTCTAGGGCATCATAAACCGATTATTTTAGGTTTTTAGAGGGCAGTTAGAGTATATAACCTAACGATTATGAAGAGCAAGTTAATGACATCTGAACACAACAACCCCCTATAGCCAACCACTTAAAGTGTAGTGCAGTCGAGTTACAGAAATAGGATAAGTTACTCTGTGCTAAGAATTCTAAAGGCCACATTTTCATAGAGAAACTGCTGTGGTGTTTTGTAACGATTTAACCACCCCAAATCCGTTATTAATTTTTGTCTCTTTTTCAGAGCTGCTGCTAATTTGCAAGTTTGTTAAGCTTGTGGGAGCTCTGTCATCAATGATCTTTATGTACTGTCAGACCCCGGTGCATGCTGGAACAAACCCTCTCCTCCGAGCTCCTCGCGGGGGCGCAGGCGCAATGCGAAGCTCCATCTTTCTATCCCAAGCCTAGAAAGAGCCAGCAAAGGCAGTTGATGGGGAGGCTTTTTATTTTTATTTTTAAAGGGACAGAACCGATTTATAACAAGCTCAAATGGACTCATTCTCAACCATTAGTCGCCGGAGAACTTAAAACAAACAGGAAATATGAGTGGGACGGTTGTTAGGAGATTAAATTAAGGAGAGGAATCCAAAAGCCTCTCCAGTCGCTGTCTCCTGCTCCCTTCGAGCTGCACTAGCTACCCTTTGCTAGCGTTAGCAACCCTCTCCCTGTATATCTGCCTTGGCTTGGCCCTGGTTGAAGACATTTCAGTGGACAGGGCTCTGAGATGAATTTAAGCAATCTCGAGTAAAAAACTTCGTTATTTTCTATGGTCACGTTACATCATCTCTTGCAACAGTAGGAGCTCAAGGTACGTATATGATTGACTCTTGACTTCTCATGATTTGTTTTGTTTTGTTTTACTCTCGTTTTTTTCTCTTGCTCCTATTGGGTCAGGCCACCCAGCTAGCTTGCCTATAAACGTTAGCCAGCTAGTTAGCTAAGTTAGCTGAGCGTTTGTATTTATTTGTTGTAGCCAGCTAGTGTCGGTGTCGACCACTTCGCCAGCAGTCAGTCTTATTGCCTTGTTTTTTTAGTTGCCTGTTTCAAATATGTTACCCATTTATTATATTATTCTTCGGTGAAATGGAAACGGAAGCCGTCGATTTCTTAGCTGCTTATATTTCTTGAAAAACAAGCAACATATTTATCTTTCTTCATCATGTTGGTTGGCAAGCTGAATTTAGAACTAGCTAGACAGGCTAACTAGCCAACGTTGGCTACTCAGCGAGAGTCGCTGCAACTTGGATAGCTCGTTGTATTAGCTTATCAGCTACCTGCCTTTTATGGTTAGCAACACATATGCAGCGAAAATTGTCAGTGTCATTTCTGGTTGTCGCTGTATGTATTCAGTACTCGTGATACTTGTAAGTGAACCGTAATTCGATTTTACTCACATGCTATCTTAACCAAACGTTTTATGCCATCTGGCTAGCTTAACGTTAAGTTGTGACTGTATATATAGCAGCGCTACGTACTGTTAGCTTGCAATCGTCTCTATTTTGCGACCAGTCAGACATCACTTAGCGAGCAGCAGTCTGTCCGTAGCAGTCGCTTAAACTGGATAGCTGGCTTGCTAGTTTCTTGCTAAATTTAACATTCTTTTCGTAAAAGTATTTCCCTCTTTATCATCAGTATTTTAAATAGTCGAATTAAGCAACTAACAAACGTGCAGTGTCATCGATTGTGCAGCTGTTGTCAAAAACATTTTAAATTGTAAGGAAAATGTTATTTAATCTGTGGCGCAGGACAGTTGGGTTTTTTCCGTAGCTGTCCAAGTGATTTTTGCATTGGTGCAATCCAGACCGACCTCCAGGACAGCTGTCTCTCAGTGAGAACCCTGCTGTATCCCAGACTGTGATCAGCTTGGCTTTAAGCTTCGAGGATTTGAATGAGAATCTCGTCTCCCTTATAAAGAAATTCTCTTAACGCTTGCATGTGTACGTGATCTTTTTTTGCTCTGCTGACAGGGGTTTTCAATGGCCTAAGCCTACAGAGTTGCACTAGCTCTGAATGCTGAATAAAAGTTTCAATATGCAGAGAAGGGTACGTTGAACATGTTTAAAAACTTATTGATATAAACTTGAAATTGTCCTGCTTTTCCACGCAGGGCCAAAAAACTCATTTATCTCCTCATGTCTCTGCCCCTCAGTGTTGCAATTTATTATAGACAGTATGACATGGCCGGAGCAATACAGTCTGATGTAGGTTTCTTTCATTGTTTCTTTTTCCATAATTGACATTTCAGTGATAGCATAGTTTCTCTGAAGCTGATCATTTTATTGTACTTGGGTGCAGTCAACAGTTGTTTTTTTGAGGCCTCATGATAGTCTTAGCATTTTAATCAGCTTTCTAAAAAAGAGCAATGTTGTTATGTTTCTGTTTGTTTTTCTGTATTGCCACATGCTTATTGTATGAGTAATTCTGTTGTAATGTACCACTGAACCCTTGGACTAACTCAGTGTAGCCCTTCTGAGTTACTGTATGCCTCTGAATGCTGCTGTATGTATGTTATTAATATTAAGATTGCTTTTGTGTCATTTCCTCTGCCTTGTATTACTACTTAATGACTGTGATCGCTTGCTTTTGCGTTGTCAAGAACCGTGACTTAACACCATGAGTTCACCACTTACAATGGATAATCCGTCGAATTTTTGTGTTAGTTGTAGAGTTCCTGAAATCAAAATAGAGCAGTGAGGAGTGTTGAAGCTTAATCTTGGGGTTTATCTGGCTGCATTTGCCTGAACCGTAGGTGCTAATTGAGAGTGAGGCCAAACACTACATCACCCTAATAGACTGATGGAATATGAGTGTCTGCTCTCTTGTACCTCAGCGATTAAAGCAGCACAGACAGAAATATTTTGAGTTCCAAGGTATTAACTCTACAAAATCTCACTCCCTTTTGCTGCAGCTTGCGTTTAACCAGTTTGTATTTAGTCTGGTGTGGTAAACCTAAAGGCACAGTACTGTGTGAGTGTTGAGAATGGATGACAGGTCTGTAGAGTTTGTCTGAGTGTGTTCCTTCTGCTCTACATATGGGCCAGTAGTGAGTCAGCAGCACAGGCAGGATTAGCCTGTGACATACAGCAGCCCTCTGACTCTGAAGGCCACCTTACAGCTTTGGTCAAAACTCTCTCTCTCTCGCTCTCGCTCTCACTCACACACGCACACTCAAATGTGCATACACAAATGCCCAACCTTGTCGTAAAACACATACTCTTTACATGTGTGTCCTCCATCCATTACACATGCATGTACACACACACACAAACATACCCATACATACTAACGCACACACACAGAGACTGGCCTGGTCATTTCTCTCTCGCACACATGAATGCTTGTCATCTCATACAGACACTGCTCACTGCATGTTTCGATCAGCTTTCCCAAGCACACAGACACACATGGCACTAAACATACTGCATCAGGATGCACAGTTCACTCTGTTTTGAAAATACAGTGGTGATGCTGATTCAGATTTTAACCCAAAACTACAAAACCAGAGCTTTCCTGTCCACTGAAATCCTATAGCATTAGCACACAGGACTCTCCCAGTGGCCTGTGGCTCTCTCTGATTTGGATATAATCTGCAGTGAGTGATTTAAAGGGCTTTAATTCATTACTGCTTTGAATGTCCATTCAGTGCTTAAACTATGGAGTGAAACTCTCAGTGTATGTTTCTGTCCGTTCCTAGTCTGTCTACGTCTACCTGTGTGGACTACTAATGTGTTCTGTATTGTGTGCTTGTGAATTAACTTGGCATGACCCAGCAATCTAATTAGATCTTAATGCATTTTTAGGGGTAGAAGTTAGTATTTATTTCCCTCATGACAGTGTTCATCGCTGTTTCTATAAACTTTACAGTGATTTCATAAAGTAGTCTTAGGTGACTGAGTTCAAAGTAGCCCCTGTACCAGCCCCTGAATTTGAACAAATTTTGATCAAAATCTCTAAAGCCCTATCAACACACTGGCTCAGTACTTGCCAAACTCTGTATTGAGTTACAGTTCTGATAGGTGATCGGAACACTCACATGTTATTAATGGAAATTTGAAACAAAGGAAATACAGTGGTCTTATTCGTTGTGATGGAGGAACCAGACAATGACTAATGAATAACAGGCAACTCATTATAAATTTAACACAAATGAGCCAAATAGTTTTTGATGTATCCCACTCAGCTGCACGAGATAATGTTGGTCTCTTTCACACTTCAGAGGCCAGGTGTTACAATAAACAATGTAATATTGTGACTGTTGGAAAAAACAAGCGACTCTTCATGCATACTGCTGGGCACAAAGCTGGTTTTTCCCCAGGAGACTGGTCTTGATAGTGAACGTGTTCTTTTTCTGAAGAAAGTTTGATACCTCCATAAAATAAGATTGTAATAACAGAAATAGCATGGCTTTAAGTCTCCCACAAAATATCATTATTAGACTCCCCTTTTTTTCCTTTTAACGTGAAAGCCTTAATCTGAAAGACTTTGTTTTCCAAAATATCCAGCACCAAAACCAATATCTATATTTCCTACTCACATACAATACATGGCCTTGGAATTAAAAACATTCATATTGGAAATGTTCCTTTTGCATTTACAATATATTCATGCAGAACAATGATGCTTTTATAGTAACCGTTGCCATATAGTTATTTTGAAAGGGCCGCAGCGGTATCAAACGCAAACCTCTGGGAGCAGCTTTAGCCCAGGACTTCCACAGGGCTTCACAAACGCAATGCTTGACTCAAAGGAAGCATTCCAGTTGTTCTGACTTCCCTTTGCTGTACTGTCCCCTAACAGTGACTGCGCTTACCTTTTTATAAGAGTACTAATGGCTTTACATCAATGAACTCAACTGTTAAGGCTTTAGGCATCACTAGTTTTCCCAGACATAGCCAGGACAAAAGTTATGCATTAACCGTGACAGAGGAGAATGAAAGTAGTGCTGAATGCATAGTTCATCCGTATGTGTGTAAAAGCACTAATGGTAGTAGTCTCATTCACATTTGGGTGTGTGTAAGAGTACTACTGGTAGTATGGTTGAATAGTACTGAATTTTTTCAATAGCACTGGCTGACTACCCTACTCACAAAGTCCAAAAGCATCAATGTGTTATCCAAAGGAAGTGTTGGTTATCGAGCCAAGATATTTTGAAGCTGTAGTATCCACTCCAATATTCCTCTGGGAAAACATCCTCTCTAAAACCACCTGCTCCATTTTTCCAGTGTTTTTCTCCTTACACTGTAGGACAGCAATCTTCTTCAATTCTTGTATTTTCAGGCAGTCTAACTCACTTCATAATAAGCATTATCTGCATTGCCTGTGTGTGCCATTATATTCCGAAGCTAAGAACCTAATGTAATATGAAATGATTCTGTCGTATGATCTTTCCTTGTCCTTATGCTATTGGTCTTCTTTTCAGTATTACTCATCCAAAGCAGGAAATGCACAGCAAGCATGATTCACCAAGAGTGAGCATGTATGTGATGCTCCCTCTCCCTCTCTCTTTCTTTCTCTCTCTCTCTCGTTTGCTCACTCGCTCATTATGAAGCAGCAGTGTGAACCAGAATAGAAACTGTATGGAGAAATCCAATTTACAAAAGCACCATGCTGTGTTAATGTTTAACTGTGACAACACCCTGGCTTTAATTAATCCTTAAACCAATGTAATATGTATATATATATATATATATATATATATATATATATATATATATATATATATATATATATATATATATATATATATATAGATATATATATATATAGATATAGATATATATAGATAGATATAAAGATAGATAGATGGATATACATATACATATGGTGTTGCAATTTGGTCATCACATTTCCACTGGGAGCATATACTGGCCTGTTTTGGCAGACTGTCATACTCTAACCTGTTCTTATTTCTCCTTGACAGGAATCATGCAAGCTCCCCTAAACAAAGCAAAACCCTCTGTATGGAAGTGAAAAGTTGTTCTTGTGGTGTAGCACATGGGAATACTGACTTGGAGATGAGAGAAGATGACAGCTGTCTACATCTGGAGTGAAGTTTCTCCTGACCTGCGCAGCAGCCATTTCCTCGAGCGTTGATCTTCCTGGCATTTTAGTCGGACATGAATCCTGTTTTTGTGATTTTTAAGACACACCTGATCTCATCTATGTAGTCCCTGTGCCTCTTTCTGTCTGGATCCTTCTCATGGCTCGCATGATCACAAACAGTCATGGGAAACACCTTTGGCATTTAGCTGAAAAATAATGACGCTTTTCGGAGGCTCGGATTCGCAGTGAGCCTGGTCTCACGTGCAACCCGAACCCCCCCAACCCTAACTCACCCCACCCCCTTTGAACTTAATAAGCATCCAACTTTTTAGAGAAAAGTTGTAGTGCTCCACCCTCTTTTAAAAGATAAAGATGACATGTAGTTTGAGGACACTGAAGGACGTGTGATCTCTCCTGAGGAGTCGAGTGTTAATCCGGAAAAATGAATGGAGGAAAGGAGAGTGAGCGAGGGGACGGAGAGGTGCAGACCGCACCCGCCCAGGTACCCATCGGCTGGAAACGCAAGGTGGATCCCACGGGGGTTGTTTATATAAGGTACACTTTGCGTCCTCAATGAAGATCTTGTGTGTCAGGTAGTTGTCAGTGAATAGTACTCTTTGAATAGAGTAAGCCCTATTAATTGTTGATCAGAGTGAGATTACCAGTTAATGGTTAAGCTCGATTATCTTCTTGTTGATATACCTTTCTTCTAAAATCACCATGGAGATAGTACTTGAGATGTAGGACCTATGATACATACACAGTAATACATATGTATCTAAAACTGCTTTTTTAGAAAAAGGGTTGTCAATGACCCACCCAAAGCTCACCAAGAGAGCTATTTTTTTTCTCAATCCATGCCTTGTATGTTGTCATCCATAGGCCTATGTCGCAGTCTTTGTGACTAACAATAAGTAGCCTTGATATTATGTTTTGCGTTTTAGTTTTGAGTTCTGAGTTAGAAATATATGAGCTCTAATCTGTTCACTGGACACTAGTCCTCTTGCAGTTGTAGGAACAACATTTGTCATACTTTGTTTCGGTTTTTAAAAAAAAGGACATTCAATCAGTGAATTTTTTTAGTTTATTTTAACCGCTTCAGTTGAGTAAAGCTGACAATTACAAAAGGATAGAAGGACCCATGTATAGGAACCGTCTGCCATGAGCAAATTAAGCACTAAAACGTCTAGAAGATGGTTTCCAGGATACAGATTAAGCCAAGACCAGGATTAAAAAGGATTTTCAACAAAGAATACCCATTAACGGAGAAATTTAGTAGACGCCTAATGTTAGTGTTTTTAAAGTGAAGAGTACTGAAATTTTATGAATTATGGAGCCTTGCATTCTCTTCCACTGACCGTACCAAAGAGCATAAGTAAAAGTTAAAATAGGGTTGGGATCTGTGCATGTTTGGTTGACAGACATCATAGGGAAATTACATTGCTGTAGGAGGTGCTATTGAAGAGCCAGTAGGAGACAGCATTCTCTAGTCTATGTGGGTCAAGCAGTAATGGAAGCAATGTGCTGTTAAGGCTTGTGTCTTTGGGATCTCACAAAACCATAGTCCTGGCTTTATATGGAACCACGGCTCCTCTCAGTATGACGCGAGTGTTAACCTTCTTACCCTGGTCAATATCCCACCCTGGCCATCTTGATCATTTCACAATAACTGATTATCACCTCCTTGTCTTGTAACTCGTGGACATTGTTGTGCATACTGAGAGCTTTTATCCATACCGTCCGGGTGGGTTATGAAAGTTGGCTATGGATGAGGTGAGTCTCCTCATTTCATGTTAAGCACTGTGGATTTTATAGCAAGTGCATTCTAAATACAATGATTCATTCATTTAAGCATCTACTCTAGCATCAAAAAACAGAGGTGAAAGCCGATGCAAAAGGTTTCCTGTCCCATCATGCCTCAGATATCCCTTCATTTGAAGAACTGTTTGTCAGGTTCTCTTACTGCTGGGGCTAGTAGAAAACATAAACCTAACAAACATAAGCAAGTTAATCATTGCGACTGAAATAAAACTCCATCCAACTGAGTCCTCAGTCAAAAAAAGCAAGTTTTGAGACATGACATTTACACAATTATAAGAGACCAAGTGTGATCCAAAGAAAGTTTCTTTGTTGGCCATAAAAAAAATCATGAATATGTTTAATCGGTTCTCATAGGATTTAGGTTATAAATCTATGTGTTTAATAAAAAAAAAAAACTGAACGGGCATTGAATGTGGTACATTTTACACGTAATATTTTAAATGTCATTTTGATGCTTTATAGTTTGTACTCTTGGATGTTAAGCTGAGACAATAATCAGTGTCCTATGGTGTGTATTATGTCTAAGTGAGGTTAGCTGACTCACTACGCAGTTGCTTTGACTGAGAGAGTAAGTTCATAAATTGAGTATGATTGAGTGCTATGAGTGAAATGCGCACTCTCTGTTTCCCGTAGTCCCAGTGGCTCCGTGCTGTCCTGCCTTGAGCAGGTAAAATCGTACCTGCTCACAGATGGGACCTGCAAGTGTGGCCTGGAGTGTCCTCTCATCTTACCCAAGGTAGGGAGTTCCTACATGTCTCTTACACCTGTAGACTGGTCTCTGGTAAACTTTTTCAGTCATAAGGTTTGTCTATGAATTGTAAGTTTCCCCTCAGAAAAAATCTAGTCTATCTGTCATTAATTTGAATGTTCACATGGTAATATCACTGCCACATATTCCCTCTGGATATATGTTAAGTCTGCACAAACCTCTGTTTAACCTCCCCACTCCACTCCCCTTTGTCTTCTTTGGCAAAGTTTTGTGAATGAATTTGCATTGCCTTGCCTCACGTAGGCCTGACAGTAAGTAGGTCGTTGTGTTAATATGCAAGGTCAGAGTGAATATGTATTCAAATGCTAATGTATGTTTGCTGCTAGCCAGGAACTGGAGGGCTTTTCAGCAGACAAGGCTATAGCAAGAATCTCTTTCTCCCCAGGTGTTTAATTTTGATCCTGGGGCTGCTGTCAAGCAAAGGACTGCGGAGGACGTCAAGGCTGATGAGGATGTCACAAAACTCTGCATCCACAAGAGGAAGCTCATTGCTGTGGCCACTCTGCACAAGAGTATGGAGTTACCTCACCCTTCCCTTACACTCACCAGTCCAGGCGGAGGCACAAGTATGTCATTCTGTTTGCAGATCTCTGTACTTCAGAAGAATAACCACTTAGAGGCTATACTGCTTTACTAATTTATTTATTTATTTATTTATTTTACTTTACATCAGTGATTACTGTTGTTATCCGTAGTACACTTTTAATCCCAGCATGAACCGTACTGTATTTTGGATATTGTAATCCATTACTGTACAGAAATGGCTTCTGTCAAATGTTGTATTTCATCTGCCTTTCAGGTGCTACTTCTGTAGCCCCATCGCGTTCTGCCACCCCACGAGCAATAAGGACTAAGCCCCATGATGGGCTGCCCAACTCTACGCTATCTGACTGTAAGAACCCTTTTAAGATGATGATGGCAGCCGGTCAGAGGCACTACACTGCAGAGTTGAGCGGTGCTCAGCAGCAGGAGCTTTACTCTGGCTTCCAGAGACAGAGGCTGGGTAGCAGTGAACCGGGGCCCAGGTCTCCCTACCGCAGTGGACATGGAGGCATGCTCAGCCCAGCCTCGTCTGGCTCACAGGTTTATGGGGATGGTTCCCTCTCACCAAGGACAGACCCACTGGGAAGTCCTGATGCGTTTTCGCGGAGCAACCCCTGTGGTTTCCCAGGGGCTGGGAGTCCCAGCCCAATTCATGGTAACAGCAGAATTGCTCTCTCCCCGCCCGGTATAGTGATCCATGGCTCTCCAGCCACCCAGTCATCCTGTGCCATGGCTGGAAGGACTAACACGCCTCTCTCCCCCACTGCAAACAAAAGCCCTGTCATGAAAAAGCCCCAGTGTAACGTAAACTACCCACCTGGCATGGATATGACAAGAGCAGTGTTTCATCACAAGCCCCAATCTGCACCTCATTCTGCGCCTCCACCCACCATTCCCCCCTCTTGCACCATGCAGAAAAAACAGATGACCTCCGAGAAGGACCCGTTGGGTATTCTGGACCCCATCCCAAGTAAACCGCTAAGCCAGGGTCCCATGGCAAATCCTGGCTCAGCCAACTTTCAGCCCAATGCCCACTCTCAGGTACCAATGATGAATGTAAACATCCCTCCCGCCATTGTCCCGTTGCCAAGCAACCTTCCTTTACCAACAGTGAAGCCGGGACCTATTAGCCATGGTGGGCACATGCAGAGAACTCAGCAAGCAGCCACTTCCATCTCCCCTTCCCCCGTCACCTCACCTGTGCACATGGCAGGACCTGGCCTGGCTCGGATGGAGGCGTCCCCACAACGGTCTCGCTCCTCTTCCACCTCATCTGAGCATGGGAGCTTTGCCATGCCTGGGGGGCACCAGACAGCCTGTGGTAGCATCAAAGTGCCACCAAGATCTCCTAGATCCTCCATGGGCTCCCCTAGACCTTCCATGCCTTCCAGCCCCTCGGCCAAACCTGACTCACTCCATCAGTACAAAGATATCCCCAACCAACTGCTGGCTGGGATGGGTAACACCATCAGCAGTCAGCACAACACCATGTTCGCTCCTGCATCAAGCAGCAACGCCCAGCAGAAGAACCACCCTGGCCTCCTGGGCATGCCCCTGAACCAGATCCTCAATCAGCATAATGCTGCCTCCTTCCCTGCCAGCAGCCTTTTGTCAGCAGCAGCCAAAGCACAGCTAGCAAATCAAAACAAACTGGTTGTCACCAGTAACATGGGCACCAGTGGCACTGGTATGGGTGGTGGTGCTGGAGGTGTGGTGAGTGGTAGCACAGGCATGGGCAATGTAGGTGGTGGCAGCAGTGGCAGCATACACCCTTCCACTCTTGGAGGAGGTAGTGGTGGTGGAGGAAGTGGCAGGGGCGTAGATGGGCATAGCTCTTTAAACCAGATGCTTCCCCCCAACTCCACCATGCTAATACCTATGAGTGAAGGGCAAAGCGGTCGGGCGGCATTGCGAGACAAACTCATGGCCCAGCAGCGGGATCCCCTCCGAAAGCGCAAACAACCCTCCAACACTAACCACGACAACATGGTCTTCAACATGCTCAAACCTGACATGGGAGGCCCCAGACCTCCCTGTCCACCTGAGCAAATGAGAAAGGCTCCCAGGCTTGGAGGGCTAGCTCCCAACACCTCCATGGCCCAGCTGCTGCAGTCCATGAGCAACCAGAGTTCCCACATGGCTCAGAACAGTCGGCCAGCCTGTACAGGGCCCATGCCACCAGGACCTGGCCAGATGCACTTTGGTGAAGGAGGAGTGCCCTCCAACCATGCCCAGCAAAGTCTGCAGGTGCAACAGCGACTTCATGGACCAGTGGATCCAATGCACTGTCCCACCATGGAGATGGCTGGTCCCCAAGGCCCCCAGAATCAGTACTCTGGGATGATGAACCAGATGCAGACAGCATCTATGGGGAACTGTGGACCCATTGGACAGAGTGGACAGGTTCCCCTCGGCAACCCTTCAATTGGACATCCAACCACTCATCCACAGCAGCTGGCTCATTTGCATCAACAGCCTCAAAGCCATCCTCAGGGGCATGGTCGGCCAAACATGTCCTGTATGGTACCCAACAGCAATGATGGCAGCTGCACCCAAGTCATGTCCGAGCCAGGTGAGAAACTTATAGCATTATAACTGCCATAGCTATGGACCACACCACTGAGTTCTTAATGGGACAGCATTGACAGGGAGCTGCAATTGCAAGCATGAGTGGTGCTAATGTGCAGTAGGTCTGCCTTCCAATGTTCCTGAAGAATCTCACAATACCATTTCATTGTTCTTGCATGTTGTTTTCAGTGGCTGCAAGTTGGTGCTTTTTACCAGCACTTTATTATTTTCATTTTAACAAGATGTCGCTGACTTGTGTGGCTCGTTGATAGTATCTGGGTTACTTATGCTTCACAGTTTTCCAGTAGTCGGATCAAGGACTGATGAGTCATTTTGTTAAACATTGGGCCTGTTGAGAACATGTTCAAAGCTAAGAGCAGCATTTGTTCAGGCTTTGAGAGGACAGGATCTCAATGATGTTTTTGTGCTTTTGTCAGAGAATGCAGATCAGGTCTTATAGCTGACCCAGCATCTAGATTAGGACATATCAAAAGCAACTTGATATGATGTTTAATGGTCCTATGTTAAAAGTTGGTGTTTTTGATACTAGCATCTTTTTGGTGTTTATGAACGTGCTGTAAATACGTCAGTCGCTAAAAATGGAAAACATGTTGGATGATTCAGTGTGAATACATAAAAAGAAAATGTTGAAAAAATGGTTGGTAAGTGACGTCAACACTGCTGATGTCTGGGAAAGCATACTGTGAGTGGTTTCAAATTGCCATGCTGCTAACAGTATGGTCTTAACATTTTTTCAGAGCTTGCTTTCCAGAGAACGATTTTGTGTTATTTCCTGTGTCTTTCATCAACTCTGGTCTTGCCGTCTCATCCAGCGACTGTCCTTTTTTCTGTTCTACTGGTGAATTGCTGCCGAGTGCTTTTTCTCCGTGCTGTGGGCTTACACTAGTCTGTTTTGATTATGTGAAAAGTTCTGAAACTAGCTAATAGACAGTACTGCCGACAGTTACTGTTTTGGTCATGGTATCTGATGACTGTGTAGGCTTAGTCTGGCACTTTATAGTTCTAGTTTTTGGTTTTTGTGCGTTTTTTTTTTTGTTGTTGTTGTTTTTTGTTGAATAAGTGTGTCATCGGGAAATTTGATTTAATTTAATACCCTGACTCATGACAGGGTTTTGTACGTATTTAAATATCTGGTTTGTTAAATATCTGGGTGTTGTGCGCCACTCCCTGCCCCTCATCAGGCATGATTCACATCTGTATGTTAGCGATGCAGGGCTCCCTGGACTCTCTATAGAACCCCTTTCAAAATACAGTCCAGGGAATGCGTATCAAAATGTGCAGAATGTGTGGTTGAAGCCAAGGTTTTTGCCTCCTGGTATTAATGGCCTCCTTGTGAGTGTGCAGGTAGTCAAGAGCCTTTTCTGTGCTTGAATTGAAGGAAAATAAAGCTGCCACTCCCTGTTCTGAATATGAAAAGTTAGACTACATAGAAACTCACAAATGGTGTGAGACAGGAGTGAACCATACACAATTAAGAAATCATTACATTAGCCTGTATGTTTTGTTGAAGAACTGTGTGTTGTGTTACAAGACTCTGCTGTTAGTGTGTGATTTGTTAGCTGCACTTAAATTTTCAGTAGTCTTGTTGCTGCAGTATTTAGTTCTGTTTTACTGGTGACTGGGTTGTGGTGCTTTCTGCTCCCTGTGACCCTGAAGCAGCTGTTTTGTAACAGAGTGCAATGCAGAATGTAGTCTAGTGGAGTACAGTATAGAATAGTACAGGTACAAGTAACTCTGAAGTTTTTATTTTAGATCTGCTGCTTAGTTTATAGGATGTCTTATCTCTGCAATGCCCCCTTGCCTCTCTGACTCGTAATGCGTCATGTCACCATTAACATAACCGCATTGGTTTTCAGTCTGTATTGCACTGGCAGTTGCTGGTAACATTTATCAGTCCCTCTGAAGCCACCCACGATGATGCTTCTGTGTTTAACTCCATTTAGTCTTCCTAACACCCCTGTGTCCTCATAGTAACTGTCACTTTGTTGTTCTGGAACAATGCATAATGCTACTCTGGCTGTTTAATGCCCACTTATACCCATAACACTGCTAACCATCCTCAGTCTTTGTAGGATCCCACAATCTTTCAAATCAGCTATGTTCCCATAATGTCTCTTTGCTGTCATAGCTTCTATTATGTCCTTGCAATGTCCCCCAGTGTCTGTAACAATACATGGTAACATCTGTGAACCTTTGTAACACTGCCTTGTAACATGTCAGTGATATTATCATTTTTTATAGCGTTCTCATGTGTCACTATCTCATATTCATTCTTTGTAATGCCACTTTGTCCCAATACTGTTCTTCTCTCTGTTGTCCCCCTGTGTTGACATAACGTCCCTCGGTCATGATGACACCCAGCATTGCATATAAACATGACAGCCCCCTTAGTGTCCTTCAGGTGGTCCACATAATACAGCTCTCTTCGTGAAACAGACTGTAACAGACCTTGGTGCGTGTAATGCTCTGTGTCTCAACCTTGAAAGGTATTGCGCCCAGAAAATGTTCTAAAGTGTTTGTAATTTCGCTCAGTACAAAAACGTGACTGTGGCTTTGTATGTTCTTAAGAGGACATTCATGTGGCAGTGTTCATCATCATACTTTGAGCTAAGCTCAGCAGTCTGGCAGTCATAAAAAATATCAGGAAATTTCAGTCCCAGAAGACCCAAAGCAGCTCGCTACATTGGCAGGATATTGATTTTGAACTGATACATTGATGTACCCTTAGCTGTGAATCTGTATATCTGCTCCACTTTTGGAGAAATAAGCTACTGCAGTGTTTGTTTGTTTCTTCTTTTTTTGTTTTGTTTTGTTTTTTTAATTTGTAGTGGAATTGCATCATGTTTGGCTGTTGCTCAAGGCCTCCAACACCTTCCCTCTCTGATAATGCCCTATAAGATGTCATTTGCATTTTTAGGCTGTGTACATTTTAAGAGGCTTTAGGCCTGTCTGCTCCTTACCCTGGATGAATCACTTTCACACAGACACACACACACACACACACACACACACACACACACACACACACACACACAAACAAGAATTAAAAGACTCCTCAGATCATCGCCCCACCCACCTCAAGGCTGTGGCTGCAACCCCCCTCCCCCAACCTGGTAAATCATGTGCCACACCCCCCAGCTGCTGGGGCAGCTTGTATCAAGCCTCAGACAGCACCACCAATCATCCCGCTGTGGTTCCCATAGCAACCTCCCCGGCAACCAGCATCAGTAGATCATACGCGGTGTCCGCGCTGGGCGAGCCCTCGTTGACAGCCGCTGCAGAGATGACTGGAGCCCAGTGGGCTGTCCGGCACAGACTACAACAGCTGCTCATCAGTGCCCATTCACACACACACACACACACACACACAGCGCATTACCTCCCTGACTGCTACAGGCCCTGAACTTTACACACACACTGTCATGTGCACTCACATATACTCGCTGTCATAGCTCATCTCCTTGCTGACTAAACTCCTTCCAACCAAGCATTATACACAGAGTTTACACATTGCTTTTCAGTGCCTGACTAACAGTCTACCACAGGCAGCGAACCATTCACAGAGAGACTTTTTTTTTTTTTTTTTTGGAAGCCCTGTCCTGTTGAGAAGTTTAGTCATGATTCTGAAGTTCTTCACACCCTTTCAGCTTTGAAATGTACACAGAGAAAGTGACTGGAGCCTCTGCCTCACACGTGGGTGTGAGCTGATCATTGTGTCTTTGTTTAGGCAACCCAGAGGCATACTGTGGGAACGTTAAGAACTGCAAGGCCAGGGTCAGGGCCACTCTCATGTGTAGCCATGTGTAGAAAATGACATGGTATGTAGTACATGAGAGTGCAGGAGTTAGCTATCTTTGTTTTGGTTCTTGCATCCTATACATGTTAGTGTTGATGTTGGTGTTTAACATGTTGATTGGAAGTATTTCCCAGGTGGTTTGTCACGTCTGCGTTGTCATCTATGCTAATGGTGGTGCAGTGTTCAACCACCTCAGTGAATCACACTGTAATATTCTGTGCTACACTTTTGAACACATGCGCCTTCCTAATAGGTAACTGGTAAGTAACAGGACAATGGAAAAGACACAATAATAAATGGCACTTTTCATTTGAAAAACTGCCAGGTGATTCTTTAGATAAAAACAAAACCATTTGCCATATTTTAGTTTTCACAGCTGTACATAAAACTTAAAGCACCTTGGAAACTATGAGCAAAGCATTCAGTTGATGATGCTAGTGAGACAAGCCTAAGCTTACTGGAGTGCAATAAGCAATTCTGTTTTTAGTGTGGACTTGGGACACAGAAAAAAAAAAACATCTGAGGCCAATTTCTCTGTTTTTTCTTTTATTTAAAACACAAGGTACATATATTCAGTTTTGGTTAGGGCTACATTTCTTTTAGAAATCTTTTAGTGTTTTTAATCGTTTGATATAGCCTTTATGTATGATAAGCTGCATTAATATATTTTTCTGAATTAAGCCAATAAAAATATAGCTGGGACATCAGTCAAGCATAATCTGGTTTGATGCAATTTATTTAACTGTACAGAATGAATCTCCAGTTTCCTAAGATGCTTGAGCGTGATACTTGGTACTGTCATAGCTTTGGATTGTACTGTGAAGACAGTAGTCTGACTGCTGAGGATCCTCTGGTGTCTGTGAGGGGAAAATGCTGAGTCATATAACGTTATAGTCAAGGTTTCCAGCAGCTGTCTCATTGCCCTGTCACTTCTTGCATAAGCAAATCAAGTCCTTTGGTTCTCAGTTGCTCCCGGTACCAGTGGATGCAGTCCTTCACATTGGGATGCCTGACTCTGTCTTAGCTTTATTTGGTAATGGTCAGTGAATAAGTTGCTTGATAAAATGGCATCACTCAATGTTGCCTCATGTGCTCTTTATAGACATATTAATAGTGTTTGTTGGTTACTCAGGTTTTGCTGTATGCCGTTTTTACTGAAGTACATTGTACCATGTGACAGTGCGTTGAAATGAGAAATAGCCCCAAGTGTGTGGTTTGCAGATATGTTCATGTTGGTCATTGTCGTTGAGATGCATGACAAAGAGTCTGTCACCCTCTGGGCTCTGATCCTGTTCCTCACTCTTTTATACTGAGGGACATAGACTGAGCCATCTGGAGGGGACAGAGCCATAGAGACATCCAAGACAGCTGCTAAAGACTGCACAGAGCTCCCTCTAGGGGTCATTTGCTCTTTCACTTCTCCTCCCTCTCTGTCTCTCTTTCTCTCTCTCTTTCTTCCTGATTACTGCTAATTCTAAGATATACACATCAATAATATGCTATGTAATCTGTAACTCATCACTCCAATGTGCTTCCATCGTAATTCAGCTGGGGCACACACTGAACTGATTTTAGCAGGTGTGATTTTCTTGCCCCACAAATAGTGTCTTACCCGCCTTTCTTTTACCTGTCCCCTGCAGGTGATGTGTCCTCGCTGAACTGCAGTATGGGTAATCCTCAGATGGGTGGACTCATGGGCAGCTCTGGTCACATGTACCAGCAGCACGGTCAGCAGCCGCAGCAGCTGCACCCAGGACTCCAGGGCATACACAGGGTCTCTCCGTACCAAGGGCAGGGGCAGCCCTACCAAGAAAACCCCTTTCCTGGCAACCCGTCTAACTCCATGGCCTGTCTCTACCAAGAGTACCAAGTGAGTCTCAGGAAAGAGAAGGACCTTCAAACTTGTACCAATGTGTGGTCTGACAGAAGTAGGCTCTGCTAGTTATCCTTGTCTTGGTTAGAGTAGCATGAGAAATTAATTACAGTTTTTCTAATAAATATGAATGTCGTCTAATTAAACTTTCCAGAGAGCAAACAAAATTATTATTGTTATTATTTATTTCATTGTTTGTTTACTTGATTTGACCTTAGATTACCTGACATTACTTGACCTTTTTTATGTTTGTTTCTCTGTTTCAGGGACGCATGCAGGAGAATGTCCCAGTCTCCCACACACAGATGAATGCTCAGGCTGCTATGACATCACTTCCTGTGGAGTCGGGGATGTTTCAGGAGGGCCAGCATGAGTTGCAGAGTCAGAGCGAGGTCACAGGATGTCAGGGGTCAGGAGAGAGGCTGCCAGGGGGTGGCGCAGAGGCAGTCGATGCGATTTACCGAGCGGTGGTGGACGCAGCGAGTAAGGGCATGCACGTCGTGATCACAACGACAGTCAGTGGCACCACACAGGCCAGCCCAGTGCCCGCTCTTAGTGCCATGAGTGCCTTCACTGCCTCCATCGGCGAGCCAGTTAGCCTACCGCACGCCGTAAATGCCGTCATCCATGGTCAGAGAGGCCCTGAGCCTGACGCCCTGCCTCAGCCACGTGCCCACCAGCCACGCGCCGTGCGGCCACGCAGGAACTCCGAGCAGGGTAAGGCAATGCCCGACAGCACTGAGGCCCATGAGTACTTCAGGCCGCCTGGGGCAGGCACCCCCAGGGGCCAGTGGGAGGGAGATGGCGCTGGCCACACCCAGTGGAAAGGGGAGGAGTTTCTGGAGTGTTCCACACAGGTAAGGAGTAGCCCGGCGCCGCCGTGCCCAGCCGAGACGCCGCATGAGCATGGGGACAAGGCCCTGCCGGAGGACGGTTTCCGCGCAAACCACTGCAGCCGCACCCCCGTCAACTTCAAAGAGCGTCTGGAGCAAACGGTGGAGCGCTGCACCCACGTTAACGGAGGCCTGCCCGGCCGCGGCTATGCTGACACGCTTACTGGGGACGACCAGTCGCCCAGCTCGTCCACCAGTCTGGAGGGAGCCGTGTTGAAAGAGTACAGCCACTTTAACGGGCATTATAACGGCTGTGCACCCAGTCCTTCTGACACCAAAAGCCTCAGCAGCGAGGAAGAGCTGCGGCACCCAGACTCTCCCTCCACAGAACTGCTACACTATCGCTCCAGAACCTTCCACATGGGCGAGCTGGTGTGGGGGCCCATTAAAGGCTTCCCACCATGGCCCGCAAAACTAGCGGGCGAAGAACACGTGCACAGTGCCACCGTGCATCTGTCTGAACAAGCCAAGGTGAGACTACTGTCAGTCAGGTTATCCATATACTGAATCAACTCTCTGAGATATACATATATACATTCATATATTTACATTCATTAAGTACTTCAATAAAGTGAAGTTAACACATTTACTGTGAATAACCCTGCTCAGGTGGAGCCAGAGAAGCTGAAAACACTAACACAAGACCTGGAGGCACTTGATAGAGCTACCAAGAGGAACAGAAAGTAAGAAACATAAGTCATTTAAATTTGAATTCCATTCCCTTCTCTGACAAACTTGACTGATATTCACACTTCTTTTGTTTTCCCCTTCGAACTTAAAACAATATGTTTCATTCCTCTGTTTTTCTTCTTTGCGTTTTCCTTTAGTTCTCCAAGGCTTCTGTTGTGTATTGCCTGACCTGGCTCTTCTCAGACATGAGAAATTTCGTGATATTGTGGAAAGATGAGGTCAATTGTTCAGGCAAATTAAAACTTCAAAAAGCACAATTCAGACAAAACTCACTATAGACTGTGCTTACTGCCCCCCTGCTGGTTGCATGGAGTAACTGCTGCTTTTGCAGAATTTGTTTGGGGGAAAGCAGCTCTTCAGTTTCCTTCAGATAAAACATGAAAGCATAGAGATGAAACATTGGAAATGTGAGATCAGATATTATTCTCATTTTGTCCTGAAAATGTATGTTACAGGTGTAGCTGTAGTAATGGTACACTCCACAGCCATATGAAATGGGGGGGGCGGCCTGACTTTGGTACTTTTCAAGCAGCTTTCTTTGACAATGACAAATGTAATTTGACTTGAATATTTGGATTTTCTGAAATCTTTGAAATGTCTGAAATGACACTTTACAGCATGTCATTGTGGGTGAATCCATGGTGTTGTCTAATGCTTCTGTTGTAAAACATTTTATATTTTCATAACATATATTATGGTATACATCACCATATGTCTATGATACACAATACATCTGTCTGTCTAAGCAATACTGATGACACAGCTCAAATGACAGCTGTACAGACAAAACCAGTTATGTACGTTTAATCACTTTGAGAAGAATCAGAAAATAAATTGGTCTTGTGAACATTCAAACAGATGATCACCAATGTGAGTAAGCATGTCCTCACACCCAAAGATAGGTTTCATTCCCAATTCAAACCTCGTTGAAATGCCACCAGAGCGAGTAAATGAACTTTTGTGTCTTCTTTGGTTGGGTTTAGATACGTTTTGGCATGTTTTCAGTCACATGTTTTAACATGGACTTGGATTACAAGTTTAGGACCACAGATTAAGATCTCTGGTGCCAAACATGTACTCCAAGTCTGTGCTTCATCCAGATTGACATTATATTACATGTAAGGTCACAGGTCTCTTTTCACCAGTCAGAAGTGCCGTACTCCTAGTGTAGCCTACAGGTAATGCTCACCGATCAGAAGTGACCCAAGGCGACTGATAACGCGCCCACCAACAACAAACACTTCAAACCCGAGGAAAATGTTACATTCGTTGTGCGGAAAATACCTCCGCTGAGCTAGCAGTAACCTTGACTTTTTTTACGTTTTTTATTTTTTTAAAAAATTATTATTACTTTATTTATTTAACTTAACGCGGTCACAGCTTTTGTGATATTTGTTCTATGTTCTATGCCAATTAAGTAAGGGATAATGTACAGCGAACTGGTCATTAATGCAAAATAAACCCCGACAGGATGATTCGCATCGGGGTCCTGCATCACGCTCTCGGGTTTTATTTCGCATAATGACCGGCTCGCCGTACATTATCCCACTTCTTACTGGGCTACTTACTAAGAAATCAATCATTTGACACAAAATACTGATAAAAAATTATTTTATTGCTTCCGCTGAAAAAATGATGAGAACTGCATCCGTGGCAGCGGTCTGCTATTTAGACGTAACAGACCGTAGAATGCCGTGATTGACCAATCGGAATCGAGTGTTCAACAAAGCCGTGTAATAAATCTCATTTTTGCATTAGAATATAGAGCAGGTAATATTTTGATGGTATCTCATGTGGTAATGCTCCATCTCACGTTTTAAATCTGTTACATAGTGAATATTGAACTGAAGGTTGACTTAGAAAATTATATCATATTATTATATTATATTATGATTTTCCCCCGTTGCGTACGACACGGACCCTTCACCGTGTCATGCTTATCAATTTTTATAGTACCGGAAATAACTTGCTCACTATTTTCTAACGCACTTTTCTTTCCTGTCTATCACTTTCCCTTTTCTATATCTTTGATAAATATTGATCTTTCCATCTCCAAACTTCTTTCTTTATTTTCTTAATTGCCTGTACCTCATTGGTTACTCGCCATTGACTTGAGTAGGCCACCATAGGATGTAGGAAGGCGTGATTCCTGCTACGGTAGGGGAAGTTTGAATCGGCAGTGTTGCGGATATTCCCTCCAGGCTACGAGGCGTGTGCTCTGCGTTTTCTCTCAAATAGTGCGGTAGTTTGTACGTTTTAGACTCGTGGCATTGGAATACTGGATCATTACGAAAGGGATTATCATTCTGATCTGTGTGTCTTGGACCTCCCTGTGGATTATTACTCCTAATTCTCACACTTCCTGTCGGCTTCTTTCCGGTGACTGCTATCCACCCTCCCTCCTGTTTGTTACTCTCTCTCCTCCTTGAAACTCGGCTTAGGGGTTGGCCGCTATTTCGTTAACGGAGAGGTTACACGTCGGTTTCAGCGGATACCTCTTCGAAATAGATCAGACTTGTATGAGTGGAGGAATTGGCGGAGATCGCTTCCATCGTTCCTTTTGTTTCCTTTACTTTTTTTTTTTAAAGCACGTTCAGGTCCGACTCCTTGTATGTGCGTCCTGTGAACTGAATTATTTAAATTATGTTTGTGTCTGAAACTGATCTTTGAAAGCTGACTTTTTTCCCCGTTGTGGAGTGGAATGTGAATAAGCAAAAAACGTCAGAGTTTCTGTTTTGTAAAAATGTCCATTGACCGACGACTTTACAACCATGTGTTTTGTTTTTTGTTTTGTTTTTTTCTTTTCTCTTCCTTGTGAAAAATTACAAATCTATGACTTGTCTAATTTTGTACAGCTCAGCCTAAAATATAATTCATTATTTGACACATGTTACTACTCTGCTTTTGTTTTATTTTGTTCTTGTTCTGAAATTTGAGTTCGCCCGCAACAGGGGCATATGAATCTAGGCCCTACTAGACAGAATATGCTGTCTGATAGGGGTAAAAGAGGCCTACTGTAGACTTGCCATCTCTCTTATTTTTTCCGTTCTTCTTCTCTTTCTCTCTTACTCTGTGATGCTCCTGAAAGGCGTCTGGCGCCCAACTAAAAAAAAAAAAAAAAATGATAGTTTCTTGACAGACTGCCATTTTTACCGCTATGCCCCAAATCGTGCTGCCCTAATATCCACTGTAGCTTAAATGCTTTGGACTCCACAGGCTTATGTTTTGCTTCATATAAATTTCACCCGTTGGGAAAGCATAGCTGCACTATAGCAACTGGTGTTATTGCTCCATAATCACAAATGAATGTTATGGAAAAGGAAGCTCTTAATCACTGTGATATAGACAAGCTTAAATTGCCTTTCTGACGGGTTGCCTGTAAAAAAAAAATGTGTGTTCTCACATCACTGAGTTGCATGACCATGAAAGATGTGCCAACTGCATGTGTTGTTTTATTGAATCCCTGTATAGATGTGCGTCAGTGTGCCTATGTTTTGTTCCATGTACAGGGCTGGGATGCTGAATAATCATTTAGAAGCTGCTATACACGAGGCCATGAGTGAGCTGGACAAGATGTCAGGCACTGTGAGTATATGAAATGAACAGACACAACACACTGATCATAGCCGAAAGAAAACATATATGGAAGAGACTTCTTCCTCACCACCAGTCTCCCTGAATAACATGCCTAGCTACTAGGTTCTCTCAGCTAGCCCTCATCTCACTGCTTGTCTGTGTCCCTCCTTCTCTCTCTTTCTCTCACAAGTGCACACATACATCACTGGTGCGGATCAAAGAGTATGAGTGTGTATTGCTGTAGACAGCAGTCAGAGGATTACGTAAACACACGGCAACAGTCTTCCCTGCAACTGTTCACACGCGCATGCACACACACACACACATGCGCACACGCGTGCTAGTTCAGTCTTAAAGGCCTCCCCTGTGTTAACACCAGTGAGGCTCTACGCTCTGAGGTGACTTTGTGTATTGGCGACAGTCTCTGCAGCCAGTGCCTAGTCGCATTATGATGATGGCTAAACAGACCAGGCCAGTGCTGCTATCAACAAGATCTAAGGCAACATACACTCACACAGCCCTCGGCCTACCTATCCCAAGCCCTCCGGCCTGCTTAGCCTCAGTTTGGCAATATGTCATGTCAACAGATTATGGGGCAAAGGTGCAATCTGTGAAGGAGTCCATAAAGCATAGCACATCAGTCAGTAGGTTTTCATGAGCAATGTGCAAAGCAGCTGTTACTGAAACATCCCTAGGTTTTGCATGAATTCGTATTTGTATTAGTAGTAGTAGTAGTAGTAGTAGTATCAGTATCTTAGTGCTTCCTTCCAGATCTGCCCAAACCCTCAGTAGTATCCGGAGATTTGAGCCATACAAACATCTCTGTATGATCCATTGTAAGGCTGCCTGATATATGTAAATTTCAGTTCCCAGAGATACAAAGATTCAAACGCTGAAAGCAACACTGCCGTCTTCAGTAAGATTACTCTTACAGAGCTGTTCGGCGGGTCCAGATAGCGGTCTCATTATCTCTGCCGTCTGTTTCAAGTGACCGCTACAGCTCTCGGTACACCCAGTGTTCAGAGATCTTTAGTTTGATCATTGCAGACAAATCCATGTCGCTGGCATCAGAGCATCGGTTTGGTTTTAAATTTAAAAATAAAACATGGGACTACATTGTTTGAAATCTTATGGAAAGCTCTGACTCATGCTGTCCCGAAAGCGCTCTGGTGTCACATGCTCAATATCAACAGTGCGGCGTGGGCAAAGTTCCCTCAGGTGACTGAGGTCACCAGTGATAGACGGCAAATTTCACCGCAAATCCCTTCCAGGTTCTCGAAAAGATCTGTGACTGTTCAACCAAGAGCCTGCAGGCGGGTGTTGTGCTCGTTAAGGTGCGCGGTGGGGACAGTTAGAAGCTGCTCAACTGCCCCTTTGAGTTCAGGGTGATGTTGACTGTTGTCCATTAGAGGTCTAATCTGGGTCTTTATTGCATCAATAGTGTTCACAAACCATTCTAAAGCCTCTCTATAACTTAGTCATTTCATTTTGGTGCGAAAGGCAATGTTCTTTTGCACACTGTCCGTTTCCCCACTCTAGGGTTTAAAGACTTGATGTCATTATGGAGCGAGCAGTCTACAGTCCAACGGCTTTCACCGCTATAGCCACCATGGTTTTTAAGATCTGAAGATCTGAAATCTTTGTGCAGACAGTTTCTTGGTGAATTTATACAATGTATATAAATGGTAGATTGAACTATCATTAGCCCAGTAAAAGTCCTTTGTATTCCTTTAATATTCCTCTTTGTATGGCTCTAACATCGAGTCTGTCATATAACAGACTATGCTACTACACTAACACGGCTAAACAAATTAATGTTGTTAAACATTGCAATGTTGTTAAACAACAGATGCAAGCAAATATGACTAATTTCATTTTCAAGTCGGTTAGGCTCATTAATGATGACCAGGTTTCACCGAATTTCCAAAAAAAAAAAAAACAGCCGCTATATCTAAACACAGTAAACCCACTTTGACTGAACTTTCTATCTTGGGCTACTGTAGAATGTTGGTAACCGCCTACCTACTCAAGAACCCGAGTTTTTCAGGAAAAGAGTACTCGGATTGTAAAAGTATGCACTTGTGCAACCCCTGCTGAACACTACAGCATCTTTTAACACATCCATTCAGTGCTCTTTTGCCCAGTCAGCCATTTCAACAAATATACCATTTAACAGGCCCAGCAGAGGCAGGCAAGTTCCTATGCCTTCTAATAATTGTCTTCACTCAACGAACCATCAAACAAAACAACTGCTGAGGAAAGCACGTCAGATTCTCTTCCTGTCAGTTCCTTTGTATTCATTTATTTATTTAATCTTTCCCCCTCCCCCTTGTTCAGAACAGTGTGATGCTCTATAGCTGTCTTCTGTGACATGAATTTTCCACTGTTTTGTTTCAGTCACAGCTGCTTTACTGTCAACAATTCGACACTTTATAATTCAGAGTAGGACCTGGCCAAATGTGCCAATACAGGAATGCCATTTCCTCTGCATTAAAGGTGCTATGGTCCAGTTTAGGGAATGTGGCTGACATGACATCACTTCCAGTTTTACATGCAGCATCCAGTTTGTACTGCAGCCATAAATGGGAAGAATTTCAGAGCAGAAAAACAATGATGTTATGTAGTGATCACATGTGATGAGGTAGATGGAGACAGACAACAGAGTACATAGGGAGGAAAGAGAAGTATTTTATCCAGATAGTGGCGTGACAGGGTAGAAATTATGCGACAGCCATCACTGTCTGTGACCCTAAAACCGCCGTCAGCTTTCTGGTCTTCATGACCTAGCCTTAGCTAGCAGGTAAGCTACGTCTTTTGTCGGCAGCTGGCTAATTGCTAACCAGAATATTTCGATATGAAATATTTTTTTACAGCAGTAATGAAAATTATTAGCGAACAGACATTTGTTGATAATTGGCTGTCGAAAACACACATCACCATTTTCTCTCTAAAACTGACGGTTTTAAACAGGTAATATGTGCCTAGTAAGAGTGGTATTTTTAAGAGTAGAAAGGTAAGGTAGCGGTATATCAGATGTAGATATATGAAGAGAAAAAACCCTCTACACCTGATTTCATGCCATCACTGTTGATTTTTTAAGAAGGCCAACACAGCCATTAGCCTCTGCATGAGAGAGATTCTTCTTCGACTGATAATTGGGAAATAATTGCAAAAGTTATGTGGCTTTCACACACTTTTTTGTATGTATGTGTTTGTTTTTAACAGATTCTGACTGCATCTGGATTTGTGACGTCACTGTAGCTCTGGATTTGTAATATGACTGAAAACTCTTAATATTTCCACTCCAAGTTTTTAGAGTCTTTACCTGAACAATTTGTGCTGAGTAAAATTTCCTCAGGTGTCACTTGGTATGCTGTTTGTTGCTGCCCATTGTAGTATTCATGTGAGATTTAAATTGGGTTTTAGGTAATGGAATAAAATACTAACTGTATCCTGTCTTCCTCAGGTCCACCAGATTCCGTCAAGAGACAGACAGATGAAGCTGCCCAAGCCCAAGAGAAGGAAAATTTCCAGATAACAGTGAATGTGAGGCTCTTTGGTGCAGTATCCAGCCTTGGACCCCGAGTTCCTGTTGTCTCTCTATCTCTCTTTCTCTCTCTACTGTCAATTTCCCCAGGTGCTACACTTCTACATAGTGGTACATCACTGTCCCGCCCCATTCACAGTGACTGACAGGTGCTGGATAAGCCAATCAGAAATGGTGGCAATTTGTCTGCAGCTCGCCGAAGAACTATTTTTTTCTAGAATACAAGGCAAAATATCAACAAAAAAAAAGAAAAAAGAAAAAAAAAATACTGCATTTAAGAGAATAGACAGTCCAAATATTTCTGATACATTTTCAATGTGTATATAGTCAATAGAGAAATTTCATGGTGAAATACCAGGAAGATGTGTAAATATTGTACGATATTGTCATGTACAAGCAGACCTAATGCACACTTTATCTTCTGTTGTACAAAAACAAAAGCAGAAAAAAAAGTCTACCAATGGTCTTGGTTTTTATCCAGCGCGTGGTCAACGAGACCATGCCACTAGAAGAGAAAAAAAATACAGATGCCGTCTAAAGCTTTTATATGATTATGTTGAAATGTGCTGTTTTTTGGAACAGCCCCGAGAGCAGGCATGGTAAAGAAATCTCTCAGCAAGGACAGACACTTCACACCGTTAAGTGTTCATGTGTGTGTGTGTGTGTGTGTGTGTGCACACGCGCACGCACGTGTGTGGTTGTGTGTGTGTGTATGTATGTGTGTGTGTGTGTGTGTGTGTGTGTGTGTGTAACAGAATGAACTTTACCATCCGAGTGTGACCAGGGGGTCCAGTCCTATGAGAGCAGTGTGGGGTGGGCCTAAGGCTCTTCTGTTAAACTGTCTTCCTTGGCAGCACTAAACACACTACAGAAACCCGTTCATCCTCATCCTGTGCTCCTCACAGCACGCTGTGTGTACTGTTCAGTGTTTGATCATGAACTTCTCCCTATTTTGTTACACAACCTTACTGTTCTCAAGGAGAGACACAGAGTCAAATCAATGTGTTTTTATTACTTTAAAATGAATTTACGGCTTTCGTTATTACGAAAGTATCATTCTGTGCCGTCAACTGTTGGTGTTTTTTTTGTTTGTTTGTTTTTTTTTTTGTTACGTTTCAAGTGTATCGTACATATCAACTGCATAACGACTTTAACCACTGGATAAATTAACACTGTAAGGCTGTAAGTGCCGTTAGCTCAGCATTGACATATGGTCCACATGATCGGATTTTCTATGTCTTTCTCATGTTTTACACACACACACCCCACACATACACGCACACGCACGAAAAAATACGCCACAACTTCATCCTATATAGTATATTTCATCCTACATAGTATATTTTGACCTGAAAACAGACTGTCGGAGCGCCATCAGTTTTGAGGAATTCAATTTGCATCTAGGGGCCTTATATATATATGTTTTTTTGTTTTGTTATAAATTATTTATGTACAGTATTCCGTATTTATTTTAGGTATACAATGATAGTCGGCAATAATACAAGACTGAGAGAAATGCTCAGTAAAGCCTTATATGTATAAAGCCTATATTATCATATTATAGTACTCTCATACAGGAGATACAGCCTTTATATTCAGTATTCACTTATCAAATAGCTATATTTTTCTGCCCTTTATTTAATAGGTGTGCTTTTCTTTTCTTTTGTTTGTTGTTTTTTTTGTTTTGTTTTGTTTTTTGGACACAGTACTTGTGTTACTGCGTTGTGCGATACTGTTACTTTGTGTTGTAAGTGGTGGATTTGGAGTTGACCTGTTCTTTTGAAAAGCAGAAAATTTTGGTTGCCTACCGGCCCAAGAGGATTATGTAACTGATCAGGTTTCATCTTTGTGGGGAAAAAAGGAAAAAAAAAAAAAAAACGCAATTTGGATATAGTGTGTTTAAAACAAGATTTGTTAGTCTGTGTATGTGTGTGTGTGTGTGTGAGAGAGAGAGAGAGAGAGAGAGACATTGCATTTGTAGTATCATGTTTAACCAACAAAAATATTGGTTTTGATCATTTTAGTTTTAGATAGTGGTTACATACTTGGGAAATGTATTGAATATGGTTGTCAGACAGATGTCTGGCCCTCTGACAGGAGTGAGAAAAGTTGTAGAGAGAACACTAAGCTTAATTAAAGTGGAGGGGACGTCCCTGTGGTAATTATAAAAGAGTGAAATGCAGAACTCACCAGATCGTTCATTTTCAGAATGCGCAGTATTTCTTAATGAAAATGTGCACAAAAAAAGTCTTACAAAAGAGGAAGTTATGTGGCATAAATTTTGGGAGACACCCCCAGCGCGCCCCCCCCCCCCCCCCATCTTTTCCAGCGTCATCTTTCAAGAGTTAACTTTTTTTTTGTCGTTGTGTCTCTGACATTTTGTCCTCTTTTGTTTTACAAAGAAATTCACTACTAAAATGTTAAGTGCAATATAACATTATAACGTAATGCAGCCATGGGTGTCCTCAGAATGTTGCTCTTGTTATATACACACGCGCGCACACACACACATATTTTGAGCAAGTTGAAGTCTCCTCTGATAGGCTGGGAAATCCCCACTGTGACAGTCTGATGTGCAGTAAAGTGGTCAGTGCTTTGGAAGAGAAAGCTCCATACTGTAACACACTGAAGACACTCCAACCCAAACTCCTCCTCCACCTGACCCCACCACTCATGGTAAAGTTCATTCTGCCCTTAGTGCAATGACGTGGTCGCCCCACACAGTCCCATGTGCAGCCCCCACCCACAAAGTCTGTTATTCACCCTCATACTTTTCTTCTTAAAGGTCAAACATTTGTTTTATGTTTTTTAATGTTTAAAATGGTCAATATTGTCCATAACCCACTCGATCTGTACATTTGCAGAGACTTTTTTCCTTCTTTTTTTTTCTTTTTGCCTTTTTCTTTTTTTCAGATGGATTGTGTGAGTGTGTGTGTGTGTGTGTGTGTTTACATAATTTTTTCTCCCCCTCTCGCTTTGCTTGCCCTTTTATCTTGTTGGTATGACCAACCTTTTTTTTCATTGTTTGTCAATGTTGTTTTCAACATGTAACTAAGTATATATTTTCTCACCAATATATACTTTACAAACAGTTGACTGTAAAGTATGTTGTGCACTTGATTTCATTTGGTTCAGATAGCATTGATGTGGCAGTTAGGAGTAGTTTGTTGAAGTCCATAATTTCTAATTGCTTTCTTCTCATTTTTTTTTTTCTTTTTTGTTTTCTAGATTTTTATGAGTTATGGTAAGCAGCTGTTTTTTGTAAATATTGTGAACATTACAGGACATGCAGTGTTGTGACATTAAAATAATGTTGCACCGATGTTTCAATTAAAAACTGGTCACTCATACTTGAATTACTTGTTGCATACGTTTTTTAGGGGATTTTACAGATTCCCAATGTCTTTCGTTTTTTTGTGTATGACTTTATTTTTTCTCTTCATGTGCTTTAAAAAAAATCTCTGAATCATCACAGCTTACTTACTCATCTTACCCCAAAAACGTCGACAGATTTCAAGTTCTCTGCCAAAACCATACAACGGCCTCTCTGAAATCCCACAGTTAAATTGGGGGGGGGGGGGGGGATGTAAACCACAGGCACAAAGTGGTGCAACCATTGCTAAGTCATATCACCTACGTATTCTATCATCACTATAGTACTTTATCCCAAACACTTATCTGAGAAGTATTTCCCAAATACTTATCACTATAGTACTTTTCCCAAATACTTGCTATAAGGTATATAATCATGTGACAGATTCAACAATGGTTTGAGCTGATTGAAGTTTTATGTGAAGTACAAACTGAAAATTCTGGCAAATACATGAAGATGCTGGACAAGGTATTAAACATTAGTGTTTTAACCACAGTTTGTTCCTCCAGGATCCTACCAAGGTTTAATGCAACCACTGCCGGCTTAAGTAAAAAACACCATTATAACAATGGTCTTTTCCACACTGTAGTGACTATGGGACAACCTAACAGCACTGTCATTCCTGACCAAAACTACAAGTCTTTTTGCTCTTAGCCTTAGAGAGAGATGACCTGTACAAGAAGGCCCAGAGAGCAGTTTCATGGAGGTGCATGCTTCATCCTGACTTAAGGATGAAGAACAGTTCTATGACCTGTAGACTTAATCTGACCAAGAGTGTCTAGCTGAGATAAAGCCCTTTACCTCCTCCGGTCCCACCCTGTCCTGAATGTCTCTCAGACCGGCCAGACCATTGAGTTAGACTGCTTCAGAGTAAAAGTCTTTGTTCTACTGTTCCATACTCCTGTGTGGAGTGATGCAGTATACGTGTGACATGGTCTGCATTAGAAAAACTATTACTAGTCAGAACTCCTTGAATTATTTTCGTTGTGCACACCACAGAGAGATATCACATAACTGAGTCTCCATCCAGACGTTGTAGTAATGGTTTGTATGCTTTTTTTTTTTTTTTTTTTTTTTTTTTTTGTAATGTTGATCCAATTTGTCATCTTTATTTTGCCTTTTGCTAAATATGCAATACATTGTGATTGCTTCATGTAATGAGCTGTCATAAACACCAGGTGGCGCCAAAACTAAAATACATCATAGTTGATACAATGCATGTATTTCCATACTGTATGATTGGTACCATTTAGGGCTATGATGAAATTTAAGGCTTCTTTAATATTGTTAGTGCCGTTTATCTTTTATCATGTATATACGTATGACGCCGTCATTTCTGTTAAAAATTGTTAGTTGTGTTACTGTAATCCTCAGTAGCCTACACCCTCCGCTGAACACACTCGCGCTGCGGAAAGTGAAATTGTCAGTTCAGCTTTCCTCTCATCCAGTCAGAGGATCACAACCCAAAAACCTCGAGCACAACGCATGCAGGGTAAGACTCTTCAGACACACTCTAATGCTTCGTACTCCACTAAAGAAAAAATAATTTGTAGATGTATTCAGCAAACTGGCGTTAAAACAAAACAAAAAACAAAATAAATATTCACATGAATCAAACATAACAAATTTGCATGAAACAACAGCTAACTTATGAAACAATACATTGCAAAATTTTACAATGTTTGTCAGAAGTAAGTTTATGGATCCTTGGCCTTTCTCACTGCACTACCATTCTTACTCTCCTTGTTTTGATGGTTCTTCTGACATTCCTACATCAGGCCTGAGTGGGGGAAGTTGCTAGTTTGTTTTAAAATTATTTTTAGAAAGTCATCACTAGTGATCTCATCGGGATTAAGCAGTAACTTGAGAGAATCCTCTGGTCTTTTTCATGTCTATAGTGCAATAAAAGAATCTTCTGTGTCCATTCAAAGTGAATTGCTTTAGTAGAAAAGAGCCTTCATAATTTATTACGCTGTTCCTTAAGTACAAAAGAGTGTAATATTGTGTGGTTACTGGCATTTTGTCAAAATTCATGTGAGACACCTTGCTTCCCAGTTCGACAATACGTTAGAAATCCAGAAACTGCCGTTTGTCACGCAAAACCTGTAATTAAACGTGAAGAATTTATTGTTTTGCCGGCTTTGATAAATAGTTCTTTTTTGGTACCCTTCAGAAAAAGAGTGTTTTCTTCTTTTTCTTCTTCCTGTTATGACCACAGAGACGAGCTTCTTTTATTACTGTATTTAACATAATTATTGTTATTTGGAGAGGTTCCTCTCTAATTCTTTCCATCGCACATTAATGTCGTGTTTCTGATTGAGTGCTGATCTGTTAATAGGCCTAAGTTTAAAACCTCGGTCATGCCTCTGCTCCTGTAAAGCATGCGAGTAGAAATAACACAGTGGGCGCAAGTTCGCACTGGCCTTGGAGGAGAAACATTCGGCCTATACCTCAGAAAAAAAAACTTCTTACAGAAAAAAAAAACCTTTTCATACTGTCCAACCCGTCGTCAGAATCGAAAAGGAAGATGATGTCTGGACGTAGTGTAGGCCTTAAAATGTCATCAGAAGTGCTGTCTCCACAAGCCGTACACCAGCAACGTCCTAGCCGTTTACTATAATTAACCTCGTTGTGTAGGCACACAATATCACCTACTTCCCATTAAATTCAAAGACTAATATTGCCGCTGACAACACTTCTTAGATCATTATGACAAACAACGCTAATGCTGTACAGTGAAAATTGAAGATGTTTTTGATACCATCAAAACAAGACTATTAATCTTTCAGCATAACATCGTACAGTTCACTAACAGGAATGTTGGAGGGGGGGGGGCAGTAAGTGCTCATTCTCGAGGGGAATATTGCCAGAGGAAGTCTCCTTGTCTCAGTATGTTCTTGACGAACACATCGCCTGTGTCTAGTGTTGACTATTACTGAACAGACTTCTAAATCAAACCAGAGGTCATTTTTTGGTGACATTTTGTTGGATATTTTGGCTCCACATGAAAAGACTGTTTGCTTTGTTTGATGTCAGTAAAGGAAATCACCCGTTTTCGTTGTCAATCATTTGGTCTTCCATTGACTCTGAAAACAACCCCTTCTTCTTCCAAAAAAAAAAAAAAAAGGTTGTGATGTTCTTTTTTTTTTCAAGACTATGGTGGAAGATGTGTAGTTGAATTTGCTTTCCCAGGCCAAGTTTCTTTACAGCGAGTCCATCTCTCACTCAAATCTATGAACCCTGGATTTTATCCTGGAATGCCACTGTCCACCTTCATGCTCCCTGTCATTATGAACCACTGAGTAAACATTGCACACACACACATACACACACTCGGCTATTATAACCAGGAGTCATTCAGAAATCTAAACAAGATTTTTCAAATATTGTCTATACGTCTCTGACAGCTCTATTTGCACCCAAACAAAAAATACCTAGAGAAATGTGACATTTTGTTGGACAGAAGTTTGAGATGGCACAAACATAAACACTGGGGATTCATGGGAGTTTGACTTCCGATAATCTCTGTCATTACTTTGACTTTTTAGCATGCAGTTGCTTTCTGGCTCATGGTGTTGCAAATCAGATTATTACAAAGAAAGTGCATAGAAATAATAAAAATAAATAAATGAATAAAACAAAACAGCTATTGTTCCTTTGCTAGCCACTGAACTACAGTATGTGTCTTTACAGAGTTTTCCATGGCCTAAATTAAATCTGTCTCGGAGCTCTTTGCTATTGGAGGGCTCAAATAGAAATCTTGTGATAGCTTCATTATACATCAACACAGTGTTTTGCCTGAAAGGTTGCAGCTGTTGAAAAACTGCAGAAAAAAAGGTGGAGAAAAAAATTTGAAAGATGGAAGATCTCCAGCCAAGAATCCCTTTACATTCTCCACTCATGTAAACAAGGGTAGTGACTGTCTAGTGGTAGCAGTAGCGGCAAAGTTGTGGGTTTGAACCTCATCTGTGCTCACTCAGTGACACACCCCTAACCAAGGCACATAACCTCAAGGATCCTCCAAAGGTTTTGACCTCTAACCTCTGGTAATAATAACTGCAAGATATTCTGGATAAGAGGGTCATCTAATAAATATGATTAAATGTATAAAGTTGAATACATGTAAATAAACTGAGAGCCTCATATCTGTGTGTGTATGTGTGTGTGTGTAGTGGTCAAGTGAGCTAGTCTAACAGATGTTTGTCAGAAGCATGCCCTAATCTAGAGGAATTTAGTCATGCATGTAATGTCTGGAGAGCCAGAGACCACACGATGTTCTGCACTAAAACAGAAAAAGAAAACCAGAAACCTTTCCACACTTACTCATTATAGAACATGAAAGCATCAGCACAAAACCATAAAGTCTGAGCTGGAGTCTGAACACAGCCTGGCTGATTTTCAGAGTCTGCAGTGTGATGTGCTGCTGTCTGTGACACAGACAGACAGACCCTTTGCTCCAGTCAGTGAGACGCTGCTAGTAATTCCCAGAGTGTCAGGAAAGCCATCAAACATATTCCATTCATACTGATGATTTGACAGGGTACCCATATGAATGTCAATGCTAAAGGGGGGTTTGTCTCAGGCAAAGCTTCTCAACTTTGTCCTTTGTTGCTGCTTGTTTGTGTGTTGTGGTGTTGAGGTCTGATATTTGTCTGGTACTTTGTACAAACTTGCTCCAGCATCCCTCCATCAAACCTGTGCTCATTTGTCTGCTATCAGTTGACAACACTTTTGACTATATTCAACTGAAATGGATTTGAATTGTTCTTCATAAACTCCGTACTCTGCGGAGGTGTTTGTTCCTCTCTGAGTTGTGACTTGGGGATGGTTTTCAAAACTTGAGAAACTTACACTTGTGAGGGTTTTTTTTTTTTTGAGCGTGTATCTAAGGAATGCTGTTTATACAGCTAAAACTAACAAAACATGCCTCAGCAGAATTGTTTTCTCAATCTTTTTATACGCTACATTTTTCTGTTGTGCTCTTTATGTCAGAGCTTTTTAGGGCAGCAACAGTCAGCAAATAATATGTAATTATGTCACAGATCTGCAATAGTCATCTTATTAATACAAGTATATGTTAATATCATAAATCACTAAGTGCTGATTCAGGTCAACTCAAAGGCAGTGAGTTAAATCTGAATGTGTGTGTGTGTGTGTGAGAGAGAGAGAGAGAGAGAGAATATTCCTGTTTCAGTCATTTCAGCCTGTTAATATACTTCAGATTAACATTCCCTCATAGGTCAGCACACTAACAAGTCACGGCATTTGAGTGGGATTCCGACACTTTCCTCTATTAGGCGAGTCTTAGGAGGCCTAATCGGCTACGCCGCACTGCAAAGGCAGCTCTGACCCCAGTTTCACACTGGCAAAGAGCAACCTCATCTCACTGAAGTCACCTGATCGGTCATGTGCGCATATCTCATGACTTTTCAGGCTACCTCACATTAACAACACTCCACTGCTTCACTTTTTCACTCTGCATTCACATTCTCATTCAGTCTATGTGAATCTGGTTTAAGTGGACTCTAAGAGGACAAGGTCAATAGTGCTTTGTGTCTGTGGTTCATGAAGGCAGTGCAGTAAGACAGATGGGCTCCAAAAATTCCACTGTGTCTGTGACGACAGCCGTTTGAGTGTTCTGTGCATGTGCAGCATCTAAAGTGAAAGTGACCCTGAGGGGCAGGGTTAAAGGTCTCAGATGCTACAGTATTGAAGTAAAGGTTAATGATGCCACCTACCAACTCCTGGCCATCTTTCATCAAAATCCCCCACAGAAAGAAAAAAGGGAAGTTAGGAACACACAGGGAGAAGAACAAAGGAATCTCTCCTATGTTTATGAAAATACATCCACAACACATTCAAAATTTCAATGTCATTGGGAGATTAATGAATTGATGTACTATTTATTAGGGGGAAGTATAGCATATAGTCACTTTCCACAAAAGAGAGAAGACGAATTGTAATGTTACTAAGTTTCTGTCACAACATACATGTTTGTGGCAGATGTTCATTCTGTACTGTTTGTCTGTGCTATGACAGTACAAGAACTTCTTTGCCTTACCAGTCCCAGAGAAAGATGAACACACACACACAGAGGGAGAGAGAGAGAGAGAGCAAGAAATGCAGTGCATGTGTGTTCAGGGATACAACACAGATTGTAAAACTTCATTAAGCAGTGTGAACTGCAGCAGTTGAAACTGAAACTGACAAAGCCTCTGCATATACCATAGTCTTCCTCACTGTCTCATAGTCCTTATGTAATACCAGAGAGTGCCTAGAGAAGATGCAACATCACTCAGAATCAGGTCTATTACCCCCATGGCAATCTCACTGCTCTACAGACCTTAGGTTCCATGCATTTACACACAAAACGGCTGGAGAGAGGGGGAAACCACACTGACACCCTTAGGGCTGGGTGACAATAATATTACATGTTATTATGGCAACCTAAGCATGAATCTGACTGGCCCCGGTTAGAAAGCCATGCAACATTACTGAATTCAGTTTCATGAAAAAGCTTGTAGTTATTGTTGTTATTAGGATAGCCTCTTGCAACTGTTTGTGACTACTGCAGAGTCAAGCTGATGTTAAACAGAAAAATGTACGTGTATTTTTGGTACAGCTGATCAGAGCTTAGTGACAGACGTTTCCCAACATGTCTGAGATGGCTCTCTGTCTTTAAAGGTTACTTACCTAAAGGAAGGATTTGTTGTAGATCTCATGTCACAACATGGCTCTTTATGTACTCCACAACTGGCTTATGACACTCATCCACATGTCTTTCATCAGAGGATTTAAGAAACATTCAAAACGAGGCCGCGCACGGCTCACAGTAGCCATATTTTACAGTGCTATCACAGAGAAATTACAAAGATAATTTACTGTGCCCTCTGATAACCTGAGACTGTAGCAACAGTGTATTTTCAAACTTATATATGGTACATACAGTGAAACATACTGTTATGTGATTTAAAAACAAAACAAATACCAAACTAATGAATCCCAAACCACTTTATCGAAATATGAAAGAAACGCCCTCGACTACACCATACAAGAGTCTAGTCTCGAGCGTATGTTCTTGTAACAGCTCCCAATCCTATTACAGCTTTCTCTCAACTGTCACTCAGACTTGGCCCGGGTAAAACCAGAGAGCCGTTTAGCATGTGTTTGGGTTGTCAGATGAAAGTTGAGATGTTGGGCATTCATAAGGCTATATACTAATCTGATTCTGGCTTTAAACCAAAAACTATTCAATAAAAGACTGCTGGAAATAGCCGGGAATTCCTTAAGTTGGTTTACTTGGACAAAAAGATTCGTGTCGTACCGACCTGATATTTGACTAGAACAATCTGTAAATTGCTGAGAAATAACATCTCGGAGAATTTCGGAGGTAATATTGTACGTTATATTATTTCTCAATAACGAAATCGGCATGAAAACGGAATATGCAGAATAAAAACGGTTTATCTGCATTCGTGCAAAATATCTCACTTTATAGCGTTATAGGCGTGTTAATAATGATCCAGCTTAGACGCTGCCAGTGTTAACAGCTAATAACAAATTAGAGAAGCTAGAAACAGGGGCAATATGTACATTCTTGTTAAGTTTATTATTCTAGTTTTAGGTATACGAATAACTGAGAACGTTCTGGAATTTCTAGAATAGCCTGTATGAACGTGAAAGCTGTTGATCTGATATAAGGCCACATACGTTTCAGCGAAATTACTGAATGAAAAGGGCAGATGTCGGTCATTCACAACCCACACTTTATTCACCCCGTAAATCCGTCACGTTTTACACCAAATAACACGCTTATCTTTATAGTGTGTTATTCGGTTTAAAACGAGACAGATTTATGGATTTATTTTTTACACCAAATACCACACTTCACTTTATAGTAGGCTACTGTTTTTCCGCTCTCTTTGTAGCTCCTGCCATAAATTCGCATAGTAATTCTTTCCCTCCCTCATCCTACTTTACGTGACAATTTTTCTTTTGTATGGGTCAACGGGGCAAATTTATAGCTTATTCATTTCGGAGAAAACAGGAGTTCCGTATATCTAAAACTAAACATATTTTTGAAGTGCATCAGACCCTCCAACTATGAAATAATAAATATTATCAGACAAACTTCGTGGGCGGCCGTTGGTGTGCGACCATTGCCCTTTTGCTTTGTGGCGTTCATTTCTTTCTGTTTAAATGCAATACTTGGAGGTTAAGAAAATATAGATTTTTAATATCTCATTCGTAATTTCCTTTAAAAACATATGTGAAGTAGCTTTCTTTACATATCGCCTTGAAATTTCAGTACTTTGACAATGGACTGTTTCCCTCCATTATAGGCCAGGCCACCTGTTTCAACTTGCTGGCCACAAGAGGGCAGTAACAATAGTTTTGATTTAACGAACAATCTCCAAAGTTGCCCGTCTAAAACTGATGTCCTTTTGTAACGAATGACAATTGTTACATTACTTATTCCTATCTGTTGTAACCGTATGTCTGAGAAAAGGGTCTTGTTTGGCATCCGTGAGGACTCAACAAAATGTACATTTGTCGCTCCGCAATGGGCCAGTCCAAATCGTTTAAAGGCACGCCCACCGAGGCTTCTAATAGGACAAAAGCTACAGAAACATCAGCATCGACCGGGTTGAGCGTCACAGCCGCTCAAAGAGGAGCCCGGCTTTACAAGATCTTATAACGAATTGCTCATGTCATGGGAATTCTCAGTTCCTTTTACACGAACGCGCCTGTAAGAATCTTACCGGTGAGTTTTGAACACTTTCTTGGGTGATTATACTCTGGGCTTTTTGTTGAGAGTTGATGAGAATGCAGTAGCCTATGGCTTGTTGTTGGAACGCTCTGTCATTCATATAAAATGTGTGTGTGTATATATATATATATATATATATATATATATACACACACACACACACACACACACACACACACACACATATACATACATACATACATACATACATACATATATATATATATATATATATATATATATATATATATATATATATACACACACACACACACACACACACACACACACACACATAGGCCTATATATATTTTTTTATATATATATAAAAATATTTTGTACGTCAGTTTAGAGTGTTATTTCCTCGGTATAATAAATAAATCAGACCAGTAGCTCAGTTGTTTCTCCCGGCCACTGTTTGATGGCATGCACATTACATATTGTACAGGCATAAAAGGTCTCAATTAACGTGTAATAAGTATTTCGTTTACCTACTATTTTTGCGGATTCCCTGTGACAAACAACAGTGATGAAAACTTGACAACCAGTAAATAAAACAGCAAAACACTGAATTTATATTTAGCTCGACTGGAATCAACTGAGTGTCACAGCCCTCAGCCGTTGAGAATTTGTGGAGGAGCAGGTGCATGGTGGACCTCATAGTTTATCTTCCACCAGGCGCACGCGAGACGGAGATTTTACTATGCATAGTTTGGCATGCGTGCGCAATACAACAGCCGCATTCATTTATCAAAGTGTCTGTGCGCTGGTCGGACTGGCGGTCGTGGGCAAATGCACAGATCTAAATTCTTTCTCATCAACCGTAATCAGTGCCATCAAACTGATAGACCGCCAATCCGTTTGATCTAACTGCAAATGTAGAATGTTTACCCACGCTCGAACGGTTGGATTTTTCTTCAATTACTTATGAAAATGAAATAGCATTTCAGTTGGGATAGTGATATAACGAGTGCGTCATAACCCATGTTGATGTGTGATATTAAATAGTACAATCGATTGTTAATTAACTGTTTGTTACTGTATCGCATTTGGCAGAATCTGTTGAAATGTAAGCACTAGCTGCTTTGTCCATTTTTGCAAAAAAAAAAAAAAAACTTTAGTGACTGTAGAGATGACTGCAAAGGATATAGTAAAATCGTGGACTGTCTCAGTGTCATTAATGGCGTCTTTGAGGAAATAAAACTAATACGAAGAGCACATATTGTATCTTCATGAGGACGTTCCCACAGCAAATGTTTTCTAAAAACTATGACAATGCATTTTTAGGGTTTTATCTAAGAGGCTTCACTTTGTGAAAAAAATTTCTAACACATTTATTTATTTGTTCATTTATTATGTGAGTATGTGTATGCATAGTTTGATTTCTCTCTACTGATTTTATTAGTCCTGATTTTGTCTTTAATGGTTAATACTGAGTGACGTCCTAGAGAGGATCTTTCCGAGAGAAGAGAGGTTGTCTGTGGTGTGTCTGTCTGTGGTCTTATGACTCTCATTACTCTACATGTTTAAAGAGAGAGGCAGCATTGTGCTGGGTTGGATGAGTTTGCATCTGGTGTGAGAAGGTGTTGACCACTGGTGGAACTGATTCCCAGAGCCATGGCTTTTAAGAGCCTTACAAGAGGCCTTTGTGAAGGCATGTTGTTTTTTCCAGTCAAACTGTCTTTTCCTGAAAAGCAGACACACAAGACAGATGTGTGAATGCTTATTTATGGATGAAATATTTGGGCCTGTTATATCTCACTCCACTGCTTAGTCACTTCATATCCACTCCTCAACAAATGTCTGATAACACTCTCTTGTTTTTCTCTCTCTTTCTCTCTCTCTCTCTGTCTCTCTCTCTCTGTCTCTCTCGCTCTGTGTGAGAGAGAGAAACAGAGAGAGAGACTATAGGGGTAATGACTTTCCAGAGGCCCTGTTTTTTATGGCCTTTTTTTATGCAGCAGCACGCTGTGATCATTGTGATGTAATGCTTACTGTCCAGTCATATCCATTTGTATAGAAATATTGTCAAATCAAATCTGTTTATCATGTACTGTTGTCCAATCATATTCATTTATAATTGGGCAGTGCTGTCCAAAAATTTTTATTTACAGTGCTGTACCGCTCAATCATATCCATTTATACTGCAGTAGCATTTGATCATATCTGTTTTTGTTTTAGGGCATTTTCTTAATAGATTAACAAAATATTTGATTGTGAGATTATTAAAAAGTTGTTGCAAAACACGATTAATAATAACTGTAATAACTGTTTTCTTATAATGTGGACATGAAAATGCTTTGTTATACAATTATTTAAATTCATGAGAAGCATTTAGACCTAAATGTTTTAGCTATGAGTGCATTTACATAAAATCCTTCCTATATGTTACACATGCAGCGTGCATTGCGTGACTGTGATTTAACCTGAAGCCTGTTTCAACAGATACCTGGATTACAGCGAGGTGGTCAAATCGCTGATGCCGTTTTAAACTGTGATCGTGTAAACAGCAGATGGTTGTCATTACCCCTCAGTGTGAAAAGGCCATATACTATTGATTTTGTACCCTGGTGTGGGATTTTTACATACACGTTTTATTCTTATCAATGCTTCCCTCAATTATTTATCTATTTCATATTTAACATAATGAGGTTACCAGGGCTCCTTTGAAATAATGTCACTAACTGTGTTTCTGTTTGTAACAGGGGTTGAAAGATAGTGATTACTATTGTAATTTTGCTTCTCGTAGAGCTTATTACAGAGGTAGTTTTGGGCAGTGCTGATTTTGCAGGAGTATCAATTGCATGGTCAATGTATTAGGGGTATTAGGATAATCAATCAAAAACAGGGGAAATTTAAACACTGGGTACTCATCTGGAGGTTGAAGTTTGATTGACCCTAACTCTTTTTCAGACACTAAAAAAGCCACAATCCTCCAAATCTCAGTTAGTCCTCTCTCCTTTAAACAAGTCAAAAGCTGTGGGTGAGTCTTCGTTCCAGCAGAGTAATGCCCCTCTCTGCAGGGACAGCTGCTTGGGCTTTTTCACCTTTCCCCTGTCATTAGCCTCTCTCTCTCTGCCAGCAGGACAGTGCTGTGCCTTGGTCCCTCAGTACCCAGAGAGATTTCAGTGTTTCCTGCCCTGGAGCGGGATTAAGCTCCAGCTTTAGACCAGAATGGAGGACCTGCAGTGTGTGAACAGTGTTGCCCCGCAACAACAGCCCTGTAGGGCTGCCGTCTTTAGTCCGAAATCAATGCCTGATGAGGACTTGGACTTGCTCAGAGAGCAATAGGCAAGAATGTTAGATGACAGTTCTGTGGCATAGTGCGTGTGTGTGTGAGAGAGAGAGAAAGAGGAAAATAGAAAAGGAGGGAGTGTGGGAGACAGAAAGAGAAAATGTTTGTGCATGCACACGTGTGAGAGACAGATAAAGTGTGTGTGTGTGTGTGTTTTGTGTGTATGTTAGAAAGAGAGTGAGAGAGAGAGTGTGTGCGTGGTGTACAGAGGTGTGTCCTCTTGTGTTAATGGAATGTTGATTGTCTGTATCAGCTCTACACTGGCAAGTCCATTGTGATGTCATCGGCTCTTAATCAACATCCTGTGTGTTCTCCAGCAGAATGACAGCTGAAGGGGAGACGAGTTAGGACACATTTTAAATGCTTTATGTCAGTTTGCATCAGTTTAATATGATACACTTATTATTTTGAACCGCACACTGAAATACATGAAATAATGTGTGAAATGCACGTTTCATTGATTTTTGCGTCTCGTTTCTGTGTTTACTTTGTAATCAGATACTGAATACTTTTTTACTTTTTCCTTTGTCATTTCTGCCAGTGATTTTGTCATTAATGTTTTGAAGTCCAGTAAGTTTAACAATGCTGTGCATTCATGGATTGATCAGGGAACATCCTGCTGTAAAAGCCACATTTAAAACAGGAAATGTGTTTCCCATATCTTGTTAGATCAAATGAGAAAAGTATTAGCCACAGCACACACTGTGCAGGAGATCTTAATCTGCATAGAAACAGGTTTCAGTTTTTTAACCGATTTGACACTTTAAAAAAACTACAGAAACTTTCACTGTCATCCACTCTTACTGTCACTTTGGTAGATCTGTGATGCTTGAAGGTCATTACATGAAATGAGTGCTTCTGATTAAACGTATAAAAGTTCAAAAATCAAAGTGATCCAAAGTATTGCAAAAACTATTTGAGGTAGGCTACTAACACACGCTGTAGCTTCGAGAGTGTGAGCCCATATGTCAAAAAGAGTGAATTTCCCCTTTAATGCCCCCCCCCCCCCCGGTTTGTTAGACAGACTTCTTAGTGATCATAAACAATATTTAGGTGAACTGAGCCTAGTGTGTTTTAACCTCTCTGAGACTGCCTCCCCTGAGGACCCTGGCTTGATTCAGTTATTACAGCAAACAAAATTAAACGTTCACACAATTTAGAAATCTCACACCTCACTCCTCCCACATTCTGAAACCAAAATTGTGCTGTGAGTCAACAAGTAACGCAACACAAGGAAAAAACATAGGAATCAAAGACAATACAATGAACTGGATACAACCAGATCAGAGAGGAAGAGATGCAACCTCATGCAGGAGTGAAAAGAATGTTCAGCTTCAGTCTAATCAGTGGATACTTCACTTTGGTTCCCGGATAATATAAGAATGTTGTCTCCCTCAGTCTTAAAATGTTCTCTCCTTTAATTACAGTGTTCCAACCTGGAAGCCAATGGAATTGCACATTCTTATTGCCATATTGTAATGATACACAACATCCTTTATGACATCACTCACTCCCGTTTTCTTCCACTCACCACATCCTCCACTGTTGTTTCTCATTAAAGTGCTGATGTTGGCATTAGGCTGCTGTTGTTGTACTCTTATTGCACTGTGGATTAGCTATGGATTAACACGTGCGTTCAGTTTCCAAAACAAACACTAAGGACTCAGGAAACATGTGCATTATACCAACAGCTCATACATTTCTTTTCTTAACGACACAGAGAATAAAGAGAATATTTCCCCAAACTGTTGCAGCTGGATATTTATATGCATATATCATACACATAATATACCAAATGTATGAATGAAAGTGTGGAAACACTAGTATGTCTTAACAGAGCTGCTTTCTTATGAATTTATGTGTTTATGTTGCGTGGAATTGGAGCAGTCCTTAAACACTGTGTGGTACAGGACATGGACCTGGCGTATCACATAGCTGGGGTGACCTGTGCCATCTGCGACAGAGATTGTTTTCAGCACCTCTCTGGTCCTCCCTTACCCTCACTAACCTCAGCTTTATCAAGTACTCAATCAATGAACTTTCATTTGTTTCTCTGATTTGTTTGATTTTGCGGTGAGGCATTCTGATAGAGCATCGACCTGTAAAGACTGAATGCAGTTTTAATTCTCCAAGAACGAGGATACTTGTGTTGGTTTAACAACATACTGCAGAGGTGCTGGACCCACTGATACTTTGAGCATTCAGTTAAGACGTTGTAAGCTATTTCATCTTCAGTTTCACAATGGAATGTCAATACAAGAAGCCTTTTTATGGAAGAAAATCATAGGAAGGCATCAGTATTTGTGTCCATGCTTGTGAATAATAAAATGTATCTTACTCTGGTCTAACCAGACATGGAGAGACCGCTCTGCTTCTCCGACTCCTTCTGCTGCCCTTGGCTTGAATTGATTATTCATAGTTTGTCATTTCTGATTACTGATGACTATATGTGAGTTTTCTGTTGAAGAGGACTCGATAAATATTTTGTGTCCTTACAGAATTTTCTGGAATTTTCTCATGCAGTGTTTGGTTAGGCATGCTTTGCTATCCAGTTACAGAGTGTCCATCTGCTCCAGTGTTATCAAGCAGGAGACTGGGAGGCAAGTGGGTCAGGAAGGAAAAGTGAGTGGGAGGGCGAGAGAGAGAGAGAGAGGGCAAGAGAGAGAGAGAAATTTGTTCCTGTTCACTCTCATGGAGCCATAAATCAATCGCCTTGTCTTGTAATCACAATTTGTATTTCACCTCTCTGCAATCCAACCAATTCATCAGGCAGCAAGAGACAGGTTAAATAAATCTGACACCCAAATCAGGGAGATTCTTAACACTGTGTTAGCCAGAAGTCAGTGCAAAAGCAAATGGAGGCGAGAGGGATTAGATTAGATTGGCCTCAGATTTTTAAACATTCTTTTGCCGTACACAGTTCAAAAGGCATAAATTGCATTGCTTTTTTTCAGTCCAAGTGTATGATATGACTAAAAAGGTAATGCAGAGATCTGTGAAGTTCAGAAAAGGCTGCAGTATTTTCACTTATCAGCTCTGTTTGAAGAGTTCATCTGTACGGCCAAGCTCCACACTAACTCTGTTTGACAGCTAGTGCTGTTGTATTTGTGAAGGGATCGTCAGTACTCCCACAGACCAGGGTTTTGAGAATGAGGCCTACACAGCCTGATGACTCACTCTCTATCAGGACCTTTCCCAAAGTGCGCTGTGGTTCTCATATGTTAGAGCAGAGACAGTGTAACCTTGGCTAGTGAGAACTGTAATATATGGAGACCTGACCTCTCTCAGAGCAGCCCGGTGATTTGACTGTGCAAGTTAATGGATCATGTTTTGCAATACCTGTTGAAAAGGGAAGAAATGAGCCGCTGTCAAAGATAAGTTGATGGATAGAAGAAAAAGATTCTGTTTTTTTTTCTTTTCTTTTTTAATGTCATCTTGTAACAAAGAATTTTGGGTTGCTAGTTCATTGTGTTCTGAGTGGGTGGGTCTCAGAGGAGGAGTGGCATTAACCCCCTGCTGAGTGCGTGACTGTGGAGCAGAATTAGTTTTTCCAGGGTCATGGAGGGAGACCAAGCCAAGGCTCTGGACCAGGTGCTGAAGGCTTTACTAGTAGGGTGATGCATCCATTGACCCTGACTACTGGTGTGGAATGAAACAAGATCTAGTGAGGGAGGCAACAAGACAGCAGGAGAACCTGCAGTCAGTGGAATGAGAGAGAGCAAGAGAGAGGGAGAGAGCGAGAGAGAGAGAGAGAGAGAGAGAGAGAGAGAGAGAGAGAGAGAGAGAGCGAGAATGAATGCACAGCACTTTAATTTTCTTTTGTCTGCGTGGTATAGCTTTCCATATTTGTTTGATTTTTAAAAGGAGTTGAAAGTTCCAGAAAACTGTCTTCATTGGCATGTTTTTGTTTGGTTTTTTTTAAATGTGTATTTTTCTTTAGATGTAATACATGGCACAGCCTGTCTCAGTGATTGTTTTCTGTTTCTTTTCACCCTCTTTTCTTCCAGTTGTGAGCGAAGGTGTGGGTTAAGTGGACAGGTGGAATGCTGCGTGTGTTAGGAGCCATCCCATAATGGTGACCTGGGTGAGGGTGGCCTGGGTTCTGTGCCTAATGCTAACTTCTGATTGGATGAAAACTACCCACTCACGTGATTTCACTCTTAGAGACATTATTTACCTCCATCCATCCAGTAAGAACACCACTGATCTGCACACTATCAGCACGAGAGAGAATGAAATATAGAAATTAACACTTTTCACAACTGACAAGTATATGGAGACACTTTTGTATTACAAAAGCATGTAATAAGACTCTAATACATAAACAGAAAGGATAGTTTTAGGTTTACTCTTCTTGAGTATGTTAGTAATAAAAATTTTCATGTGGTGTTATTATTTATGCTCTAATAGTATGGAAAGGTGTACATACTTGCATGTTGTATGTAAACAGTATTCCTTCAGTTTGTAAACGTAAATCTCCGTGATCGCACACACACACACTGTGAACAGTGAGCAGTGAATTTGTCCTCTGCATTTAGCCCATCCAACACACCAGCAGTGAACACACACACAGCCGTGGATGTTGGTTCTGGAAATTGAACCAGCAACCCTCCGGTCACGAGACCGGTCCTCTAACCTTTAGGCCACGGCTGCCCAAAATTAGGGAGTTTCAAGGCCCCAGCGAGGATTGAACTCACGACCCCTGGTTTACAAGACCAGTGCTCTAACCACTGAGCTATGGAGCCTTGCTGTTGGCAAATGTAATAACAATCTGAACAAGATCTTTAGATGTGGTGTGTGTGAGAATTGTGAGTACTCCTGGTATGGAAAACCTAATCCTGTTAGTATTATATCTGTATCTCTTTGTATAATGAATCTTATTAATAATTAGTTTTCAAGTTATAATATTTGTTTTGAGTGTGAAATGGTGAGTGATTTTGTGTTGACAGCCACTCCATACCCTGGTGGATTTAAATGTTTCACGTGTGAGGATGCAGAGGATAACTATAGTTGTAACCGCTGGGCCCCAGACACTTACTGTCCCAGAGGTACTGTTACACTTTCATCTTTATACTTTTTACAGCATGAGAAAGTCAGTCAGTTATCGCATGAGAATGACCTCCAGCAGTGTGTGCCTTACTCAGAGGGCAAGGTATGGAAATAAGGATGTGTTCAGTATTTAAACCACTCCCATTCATCCTCACTGATTTAGTCACAGAGTGTTAAGGCCTGTGTGCTGAGTGAGTCTATAAGTCTAAAAAGATGGTGTTGTGTCTGAAAGGAACCAGCTACTGCTACACTCGTCACAAGATGGACATGCATGGGGACAGTGTTTCAGTGACAAAGCGCTGCGTGTCTCTAGAAGACTGCCTTTCTACTGGCTGTGTACAGGACAGCCATAAGGGCTACCAAGTAAGTTATAACAACCAAAACAGCACATCAGACTTTGCATTACGTGTTGCCAACTTGGGTACAAGATACAGAAAGAAAGATTTCTTTGACATATGGATTAATGTTTAATCCAAATGCTTAAGGTATGGTTTATTTCATTCAGTCAAGTCAGTAAGGGAGAGCAAGAATTTCAACTCCCAAATTGTACGTGATGCCTGTAACCTAAAGTTGAACTTGTTATAGATTCAAATGCTAAGAATATTGATGCATAAAATATCTCATCCCAAGATAAGAACTGCACAATTTATCTTTGTCTTGAATATTTATAGAGGATTTGTTTTAACTGGTGCACAAATTACCATTAAAGCAGAGTTAAAGTTCAGTATGTGATAATGTCAAAGTGTTATTGGCATTACAAGAAGTCATTATGGGTAATGGAGTTTATGAGGTCCCCCCAAGCATTTATGCTTCCTAATATATAGTCCAGTGTAAATCAACCTTTCCCTACAAGCCTCTCCCCTCAGAATTATTCTTTCAGCATAAGATTCGCACTCCTCATTCAGCCCTCAGGCTGATTACAAAATGCCTTTAGTTAGTACAATCATTCATGTTAATTCGGAGACAGACTGAGAACGATGAGGATTGGTTTGTAGCAAAGGTTGGAGCAAAACTGTCCTGCAGTAAAAGACACAGGTATGGTTTTATGTAGTGGGTTTAGATGTTCCTGTTAGGTTCAGTTCAGTTTGTATTGGCTGATTCCAGGTGTGCACTGCCTGCTGTGAAGGAAACATCTGCAACTTGCCATTACCCAGGAATGAGACAACTGCCATCTTTTCCACCATCTTACCTTTAAACAGGAAGTCAAAGCTCTCTGTGGACTGGCCACTCTGTTTCCTGATAATCATTCTCATTGTTCACACTTTCACTCACATCTGAAGACACTCACATTACATACTGGGAGATTACAAGTTATATGTGTTAATTTATTTTTCATTTTTCATGTATTTCGTTGGTTTTGAAAATGTGTGTGTTTTTTAATACACCATTTAGAAGAGGGAATTGTTTGAGCCACAATATTCTCTCTGGTCACGTGTAAATGTGTGGATAGTTTGTGTATGTCTGTAGATACATAATATTTATTTTTTAAAAACATTGTAAATTATTTTTGCATGGACAGTGGGCCATGGTTTGTAACATGTACCAACAACTTTGAAGGTGGAATCTTATTTTGTGGCTCTCTTGAAAGAGATTTTCGGAAGTTTCTGCAGTATTTTCTGCAACTTTTACATGCCTCTCTCCATTGCTGTGGATTTTAAAAAATATTTTTAAGATTGAAGATTGGCTTTGATGGCAAAAACATAAAATGTTGTCATAAAAAAAGGGGTCTTTAGCAAGATGCATTTTGGGGACAACTGCACATTTATTAGGACTAAGAATTTTCTGGGACCTTTTTCTCTCTTTCGCTTTCTTTTTAAACACAGAAGGATTACTTACTTTCCTTCTTAATCAGTTTCATATCATATACCACAGATACCTTTTTCATGTTGTTTTGAAATGGGAAAAATAGTATTTGTTTTGTTGTGACATAAATAGTAGTGTCAGTGCTAGTGTACTATCAGTCATAGAAAAGCAGTTTCATTTCAGTGGTAAACCAGTCATGACTCACTTCACAAAATAATGCCTTAAAGATATGCCCAACATGTTTATTTTTGCCAAGCTATAAAGAACACTGTGTTATATACTGTAATGGCTTAAGCATGAGTGAGAGTGACAAAATATCATTTCCATTAAAATATAACCAGCCAGCAGTTTTTCCCTATTTTGCCTTTGCTTTCTCACAAACGACCAAACTAAATCCCATTTTAATCTCACTGCACTTAAAATTCTTCATTGGGTCAATTCGGAAAGTCTCTGTTCTGAATAGCATTAGCTGCCAAACTTTTCAATCACCAAACAGAATGTACTTTTTTGTAAAAGCAGTTACCTGCAGAAATCTGTGTCAACAATAAGACCAGGACGACAGAAGAGTTGAGACAACAGGAAGAAGAAGGAAGTGATAATGGAGGAAGAAGTCATGGAGGAGACGGGGCAGAGGAAATGACGGATCGCTGGATATGAGGAGAGACAGTAGAAGAAGAGGCTGAGGGAGGTGGAGAGAAGGAAGATAAGGTAGAGCACGGGTCAGAGGTCGATCAAATGAACTGAGAACAACTTCCTGTTATTTATATATTTAATATTAGAAACAGGTAAATATGAAAAAGGAGGAGCTGCTGCCATTCATGAGGGTCAGCAGGTAGAAACCGAGTAAATATGAAGATGTGACAGATGAGGATGTGTCAGAGACTGGTTTGTCAACCCCGGCCTTCTTTCCCTTTGGTGTCTGGCCAGAGAACATATCCTGCCTGATGTGGGTGAAGGACTGCAGTCTGTCGACAACAAAAGACTAACTGTTTACAGTAATTTTCTTCTCTTTATTTCTTTCTCCCTTTCCTTTTTTTGGGAAGTACATTTGACCTAACTGAATCAGCATTAACTGTTCAGGCTCTTTATTGTCTGGGAAAAATACCTGAGAGAAAAAAACAACTAACATTTAATTATGAATATTCTGATATTCTGTAGGTATTTGTTTATGTCCAACTTCTTGAGAAGGTGAGTGTTTTCCCAGTTTTGACACAGATATTTTTAACAAGGTGTTATCAGAAATGTAAGCCAAACTTCATGTTGTGGTGATATTAGCTTCTTTTTATGTGAAGGAAATTCGTAACCATTTTTAAATGTTTTTAAATCATGGACCTCAGTGTTGGGCAATGAGCCAAATCAATTTAAGAAACAAATGTAAATACCCTGTATGACACACTAATAGGATCACAGGATTACACACAGGCTTCAGCACAACAGCATAGTACTGTAGTAATAGCTGGGTGTACAGAAATTTTTGAAGAACCACCATAATCCTGCTCTCTTTTCAATCCAACAACTGAGATCACAGCATCATTGCATCAAAGCTAATGCAGAGCCCTGATTACAAACAACTAAAAATTAAACATGTAGATGTGTATATTATCAATGACTCTTCCATTTACCATACAGTCCAACATAACATGCCAGACATTAAGAAGTCTATAGCCTTCTCTTCCACATTAGTTAACATCGTGTCCAAAGTTTAAGGGTTTACTAATGGAAGGAATGTTCATATGTGAATACGTTCAGTCCAAACATAACTATAACCAGGTTTTATCATATAAATAGTTGAGGTGAAAAAGTGCAATAAGGATAATAGGATGAGGTGGCCTACTGGTGTAATCTTGTTCACTGCAGTTCCTCTTATTTTAGATTTAGATTCTACACTGGATTACACATAGTGTGTTGACTGGAAGACTTTTTTAATCTCTCAAAAAATTCTACTGAGTGAATGTCCAAGTTGTCAGCAGTGCTGTTTTAAAACAGTGAGCACTTTATTGTATGTTTGTCATGAGCATAAATTAGAGGCCAAAAAGGCAGTCATGAGGTTCACATTTTTCATTTAGGTATATCTGAGAGAGAGTCATTAGCAAACGTCTGTAAAATACATTTTTATATGACCGTGTAAAAGCTAAGGTCAGCTAAGGTCAAAGAAATCACCAACTGACATGGTTATTATAACATTATCATCACAGAGAAGTTTCTATTCCAAACTTCATCAAAAACTTAAAGTGTGAGGAAACAGTACAATATTTGTGTATTTGAATGGCCGTATTCAAGAGTCTGTCAGTCTTCCTCTTCAAATGAACTTGAGAGTCCTTGAAGTCTCTCCATTATTTGGCTATTGGAAGGTGCGTTGGTAATTAGTGTCCCCACAAACATGGGTGTCTCCTTTAAGATGTGACGCACAACTCTACAAGAGGCCAAGTATTCGATGTCAAAGCCCAAATGATGCCGCAGATCATCGGCGCTAAGAATACTGTCATTTGGCTGAGATCCAAAATACTGAGGGAGAAAAGACAGAACAAGAAAGAAAGTGAAAAAAAAAGACATGACAAGCACAGTGTGTTTAGAAAGCTCTAGGCAGTCAGACATGATAAAAGACTGAAACAGTGAAGATGTGAGTGCATCATCTGGAAAATATAATCCTAAAGGAAAGAGAAACCGAGAGAGAGAGACTCACAGCTCTGCCTGATGTAGGGTCTATGAAGTCAGCCCAGTATCCTCCTCTCCACAGTGTAAAGCAGATCTCTTTAGCACCTCTGACAAACTGTAAAACAACAGGAAACAGCTCAGACTCTCTGAACTCACTCTATGAAATGAGAAGACTGGACTTAATAGGGAAGAAACACATAATGGAGTAATGAGATACGTGAGTCCTTTCACTAGGCCTCAAACTCACTTTATCCATCAACTCTCCTCTGTCTTCCATCATCCCCTCCGTCAGGTTTTTCTCTGTCACCGTGACAACAGTAATAGCACTAGAAGGGAGAGCTGGGAAAAATAACTGTAGCTCTGTCACAGAGGAAACAAAGAATAGAAGAACAAGTTAAACCAACAGAATGTTTCAAACATGCTGAGGAGAAAAATGTGAGAAACACAGACAGCTTCTACTGGATGGTAAATTACTGCTTTCTAGTGGTGAAAAGATGTATTGCTACATTACAACAGTTTTGCTGTAAGAAACTATCACACCTCTGTCAATCCAGGTCTCACATTTTTGGAGAAGTAGTAGTAGTGCTATCAGTGATGAAAAAAAAAGGAGTGGTACCTGTTTTTAGCAGCTCTGGACAGGAATGCATGGAGCATTCTACATTCCAGTCGTCAAAATAGTGTTCAGCTTTACTGATTCTCTGTGCTAGCAAAGACACCTCTTTTCCCTAGAATACAGTGAGAACACAAACAGTTACACACATCACAGCTCAGTGTCCACTGACACTGTCTCTTACAGTTTCCAGTCTGAATCAATGACAGCAGCATTAACGCTACTCTCTATTAATACAATCCGTATAATTTCTAAATTTTAAAACATACATCTTAAACTGGTATTTTTGAATAACTCATTTGTACTTGTTTTGGTGATTAAAAAAATCTTGAAAACATGTAATAAGCATTTATTATATAAGCAGTTATTTTATCATTGTTTTCAATGTAGAGTAAAATGAATTGCTTGGAGCTTTTCTACATTTATTTTGCAACATTTGAAGTAGTACTATGGGAGCTGCTGCTGACAGGTTTTGTTAATTTTGCCAAAATACCTCAATAAACATTAAAAGCCTAAGACAAATTCAGTTATTCTGTTTTAGGTTCTTTGTCCTACTGTCAAGAATTGTGACGACAGTGACTTTCAACTCAACAGAGTGCCTGCAGTCTGCATGTGGTTGAAGTAAAATTCTATCTATAATTACACTTATTACAGACTATGCCTCCTCTATGACAAAAGCCACAATGACAAGCTTTACTCTACAACCAAGGAACACTCAGATTCACTGCTGTTATGCCACTGTTGTTTGTCACCTCCTAATCCGTGAGGTGATTTACTGCTGGGTTGAGTACACCATGCTTTCGAACTTTAAGCTGTATAAAAGCATACAGAGCAATAGCTCACACTGCGATATTTTAACAGAGCAAACTTAATCATCTTCCTGAATGGATATTCCGAGAGCAGGAAATTAGGTAGGGAAGAACACAGTAGGTGCAAGTAAGGCATGTTGGGGTGTTAGAGGTCTAAGGTGTTAGGAGAGGAGGTGCCCTCGGAAGAGATGACTCTTCGAGAGATTCTTGAAGATAGAGAGGGATGCCCCTGCTCTGATGGCATCATTCCACCATCGGGGAACCATAAACAAAAACAGTCTGGACTGAGATTGTCTTGTGTGTAGGGATGGCAATGCCAGACGAAGTTCCTTGAAGGAGCATAAGCCCGTATTAGCGAGTTCAGGAAGATGGGTGCAGACCCAGAAGTCACTCTGTAAGCAAGCATTAACTACTTGAATTTGATTCGGGCGGCCATGGGTAGCCAGTGGAGGACAATGAGTAAGGGTGTGACATGCGCCCTTTTAGACTGATATGAAAACTAAACGCACCGCCACGTTCTGAACCATCTGTGGGGATTTCACTGTACATGCTGCTAGACCTGCTAGAAGCGCATTACAGTAGTCGAGCCGAAAGATAACCATGGCCTGTACCGAGAATTGGGTGGCATACTGAGTTGGGTAAGGCCTGATTTTCCCAATGATGTAAAAATGCGAAGCAGCACCACCGGGAGACCGATGCAACATGGTCGCAGAAGGATAGCTATTCATCAAACATGATACCCAGGTTTCTTGCTACGTTGGTTGGGGTGAGAGATGAACAGACAATTTTTATGTTGATATTGTGGTGGATCTGGCTGGGATGACCAGGGGGTCAGTTGAAGAGGTTTAGCTGAAGGTGGCGTTCCTTCATCCATGTGGATATGTCTAAGAGACAAGCCAAGATCCGTGCTGAGACTGTGCGGTCATTTGGTGGGAATGACAGGTAAGGCTGGGTATCATCTGCGTAGCAGTGATATGAGAAGCTACGCGAGCAGAAACAGACCCAGGGGGGTGGTGTGTACTGCGAAGAGAAAGGGTCCCAGCACTGAACATTGGGCATCCCTATGGAGAGGCGATGGGATGTGGATGTTTGTCCTCGCCATGATACACTGAAGGAACACCAGGTAAAGTAGGATTCAAACCAAGAATGCGCTATGCCTGAGATGCCCAATTCAGAGAGAACAGATAGCAGCATGAGGTGGTTGACTGTGTCAAAGGCTGCTGATAGGTCCAGTAAGATAAGCATTGAAGACTGACCTGCAGCTCTGGCTGCCTTTAGGGCTGTCACAGACAACAGAGCCGTTTCAGTGGAGTGGCCACTCTTAAAGCCTGACTGATTTGTATGTAGGAGGTCATTCCAAGTGACCAATTCTGAGACTTGTTTGAAAGCCACCCTTTCGATAACCTTAGATAGAAATGGAAGTAGAGAGACCGGTTGGTAGTTCTCAACTTGTGCAGGGTTGAGTGAAGGCTTTTTGAACAGAAGTGTTATCTGAGCCAGTCTGAATGCATTTGGAAATGTTCCTGAGGCCAGTGAAGAATTTATCACATGTGTGACTGCTGGCACAATGGTGGGGGATACGGCTTGGAGGAGGTTGATGAGAATGGGGTCCAGCGGGAATGCAGTAGGATGGCTACATGTCAGGAGCTTAGATTCCTCGCTCTAAATGTGGGGGGGAGAATGAGGGAAGTGAAGCACTATTGACCAGGGAGGACAGAGAAGGACATGTAGTGGGACTGCTACATGTCTAGCTCGCAGGTGGCCTGTCTTCAGTGAAGGGACTGACCAGGGAGAGTGATGCGCCCTAATCCAGGTTGTTTCTGAGTGGTTCAGAGAATTGGCTACTGATGATCACCACTTTTTCAGCAAAGAAGGAGGCAAAGGTATCCGCTGAGAGGTTAGTGTCTGGTGGAGGTGGTGGTAATGTATTGAAGGTGGAAAATATTTTCCGAGTGTTTGAGATACTACTGATCTTATCGTTATAAAAAGCAGTTTTGGCAGCACTGATGCTGGATGAGAAGGAAGATAGGAGCGACTGATAAGCCACGAGATCAGTGGGGTTGCAGGATTTACGCAATTTTCTCTCAGCAGCCCTGAGATCAGTAGCTCACGGATGGTAACAGTCAGCCATGGGCGAGGCTGGGTAGAGAGAGCGGGTTTTGTGGGTAGAGGACACATGCTATCCAGACATGAGCTCAGTGTAGAGCAGAGACACTCTGTGGCATCATTGACCTCTAGTGAGGAAAAAGTGCCAAGAGGGGGAGGAGTTGAGGTGACCACTGAGGAAAAGTGGGTGGGAGACAGGTTGCTGAGGTTGTGGCGGAACGAGACCAGAGTTAGTGAAACAGAGGGCGGTTTTGGGAGGCATGCAGGGAGGTGAATGAAATAATGTTCAAAGAGGTGCAGAGGTGTGACCATTAGGCAGTTTGTGGCACAGTTTCGAATTAGAATGAGGTCCAATTCTTTCAAGCTTTGTGAGTAGGAGGGCCGCCAACCCTTTTCAGGTCAAATGAGGATATTAAAACAGAACGTTTTAGAACATATCCTTAATTTTTAAATACTGTCAGCCAAGCAACAGCAGTTAAAGTTCATCTAAACCTGTTACTGATATCTGTTTGGGTCTACTCTTTGTAACTGGTTTTTATGGTAACTAAAGGTGGTATCAGGAGATATGGACATGAAAATTCTGAAGTGCTAAAACCCCAAAGCTGATGACTCACCTGATATTCATTGACAAACTGAGCAAGCACAAACTCATGGCGCTCGCTGCTGGACGGGGTGGAGAGCACATCCGGTACCGTCTGGTGGACTGGTCTACTTCTCTGCTCATCGGTCCCCTTCAAATGGCAATCAAAGCCCACATTGCCTGGCAGCTGAAAGCGCTGGTCCTGTGGCCCAAAAGGACCCATGTTTTCATCAGGCCACACAGTCCTGGGCCCTGCTGGATGGACAGGTGTCTTACAGTCAGTTAACAGGCCTATTCAATTAACTGATTCAGGGAATTAAAAAACAGTGAGACAGTGTGAAATGTCACTGGACTAAATGAGGAATGCTACCATGCACCATCATGTATAAACAGCAGTAAAAGTGTTGCCATAACAGAGCTGTGGGAGGCAGTGCTTGTAAAGCTGGTACAATACCTGAGTCCTGTGATGGTAAACTGACGTATGGTCCATCAGAGCCAGAGGACCCAGCCGCAGAGAAGGGCCGAGCGGAAATCACCCTCTGGGCTACAGCATGGACTACAGGTAACTGTGACACCAGCCGCGCTCTTCTACAGAGCACCTGCACAATGAGACAGGGCAGGTACAACACAGGCCATGGATCAGTTTCACCACTCCATCAGTATACATGAGAGAGACTGTAACAAGTTCAAATATTCTATGTTCAGGATAAAGGTTATATTTCACACATGTGAGAGACTGTTACAGGAACAAATATTCTATGTTCAGGATAACGGTTATATTATACACATGAGAAAGACTGTAAAAGGTTTAAATATTCTATGGTTTATGTTCATGTTAACATTAGTACATTTAGGGCCAAGTATCCTTTGGCAAAGGCTAATAGTTTCTGTAAATAACACTGTGTACACAACACTCACATTTGCCATCCTGGTGGGCCACACTCCTCAGTATTCACTGAAGGCAAACAAAAAACAACAACAATAAAAAAAGGCATACTTAGTATTTTAGACGAAAAGTCATGAGGATATGTTGCCAATTTATCAGCAAAAGAGAGGAAACAATCTAATGTAAAAGTCATTTTCAGTGTACAAAAATCAGTAGTATAAACAAATTCGACCACTGGACTCTACCATATCTTGTTCTTTGGTTGTAATGATTTCAATGACACAATGCAGAACTCCTCATACTTTCAGTTCGCTTATTAAAATGAATGTCAAATACAGACATTCAAACATACGAAGACCTGGTTACACCACTGATGAAACACAAATAACGAAAAAAGGCATCTTTAGCATTACCATCACCATCAGTAAAGAAATGACGAAACAATTCGTAATTACACCGATCCGTATTGCCTGAAGAGCTACATCGTATTTAATAAAACAATACTGTACCAAAAGGATTCTGTTTTCAGAACAAGACAGTATAAGCAACGTGGTGAGTTTGTTTCGTTCACTTTCTCAATGAATGCTTGAGTTCAGAAAATACTGAAAACGCCTTAAAAACAGTCTAAAATAAAATATAGTTTCCACTAAAATTTTCTTTCAATACTAACACACCCCTCAAAGATAACGTTAAGCGTAACCCAGTTAGCATGTTATCGCTAGCATAACAATTACATAACCTCTTAGCTAACACTTAAAACATGACACTAAATGAACAAATCTGTGCTAATTTATCAGGGTTTATCACACAACAACAGGACCCCATTATTTTAATGCAACGAATAGTTCAGAAAACACTGGCTACAAATCTTCAATAATTTTGAGCAACGAAGGAAAGCACAACTGTTGTTGTTGTAATCGTATCACATTCACTTTTCATTTGTTTACTAAGTAAGTTTTTTTTTATCACAGTTCAGTTGTCATATCAACGTTATCACCACAGATTTGATCTGAAACTATTATTCAAGACATATAGTACAAAATATCCAATAATTTTCGACGTGCCATGGGGTAAAGTACATATTGTTCTTACCTTATTTTCCTTACTTCGCTATGTTTCACTTTGCACGTCTGCACATGCGCTCACATGACTTAGAATTACGGTACTCAAATAGGGACATATCACCATCTTACGACATTTTAGCAGAAAAATATGCAAATCGGCCCTGAAAAGAGGAGACCTCCCTCTGGCTATTACTTAAAAGTTTAAATATCTGATTAAACAACATTGTCTTTGAAATTTTTTTAGGAGCACATATGTTAATTGTTGCGTAGGATGTGAATTAACCTTCTTCTTTACATATTTTGCGCGGTGGAGGGCGCTATATACACACTAGAGTAAAACGCCTCAGAATGAGGTAGACACGACATAGATTTGAGAGCAATACTGATGTATTTCTTCCATCAAATTCTGTTTATTTTGTTAAACTATCTAGCAGTAATGGTGAATGATTAAAAGAGCTTTGCCCTTTTTTCACACATGATGTTGGAAATAAACACGGTATCCAGTACAACTGTGCCAATCTTATAAGAATATTTCTCATATCTGTTTAAAACATTCCCCAATTTTCTGTGAGTTATAACATAAAAATATTCAGAGAATACTGTTATGAAACACAATGACAATGAGGAAAACACAGACAGAAGGACAAAACACCTCAGAAGGACATGGAAAAGTTACAAGGTGAATTGTGTCTTGTCATTTTTTTCAATAAGTCAAATCTTTTTGGGACTCCCACTTAAGTACCCCTTCTCAGTGTCTTTTAGTGTGATGCTTTTTACATAAAAATGATAAATGGCTGTTTTGTCATTATTACTTTTAAATCTATGTCACCATGTTGCAGTGAGTATGCTGTTAGGATGCTAGCATATAACCACAAGGTCAAATGTTGTGCTAAGTGCATGAAACCTGGTGTGACAGTGCATCATATTGTGTGAAATATTTTGCTTGTCACTTCATATGATCCATTTGTCACACCGTATGATATGAACTGAATTTTCCTACACACAGAATAATTATTCGTTTGAGCTAACAATTTATTCTTGTATTTTATAACTAATAGCTAAGTTTAATATAAGTTTTGTCCTTTTTAACATTTTTTTTTAATGTTTATGAAAGCAGAAATAACCTCACTGTTCAGTAGTGATGTGTCGTTCGTGAATAATTAGTTCATTTTGAACAAATCTTTTGTATAACTCAGGAGCAACAAGTCATCCAAGTGAGAGATTTGTTCAATTTTTCCCTAGGGTGTGCATGCATGCCACTCAGGCTCAGCTTTGTGCTACAGATCACTTAAAAAGAATGAGCCACACAGACTGGAGGTTTAGTGAAGATAACGTTGAATCTGTTAGGGGGCAAAGGGAACAAGATTGCAGAATAAATTATTGTTCGCATCAGTCTGTTAAAGGAGACGCTTTGGCAAAAATAATATTGAAAGGACGCGCAACAAATGGCTATGGCTTATCGACAAAATTATGTTGTCCATAGTACCATATGGTAGCACCAATAATCGACAAATGAACGCTACGTACCGTTTGTTTAGTGTCAAATGTGTTAGTGTGAGACACAACTCCTTGCATTCACCTTTGTTCATTTATCAATGCAGGTACCAATGCAATATCCTCACTTATTTTTGACCTGGGTCAAAGGTATCAATTTCTGACTACGTCATTAGGAAATGATGGTGTCCAGCAAGAGGTAAAGAAAGGTAAAGGTAAAGAAAGTGGGAAGTCCTCTGATGACTGTCTTAACTATCATTGGATAATCTTTGATATGGTTTTGATATAACCATAGGTGATGTGTGCTGATTAGTCAGTCAGTCCCAGGACCTGACTTAGTTTGTTGTAAGCTGCTCTCAAGTGGTTGCAATGAACTTATACTGCACCAGACTCTTCAAGACTTCGATTGCTTTTTGAAATTTAGAATTCATTGAAGACTTAGTACCAGAAGAGAAGCAAATAGTGTGGCAGTGGGACTCAGTCATATCTGGCCCTGACTTGGCAGTCTCCCTCACAAAGTGTTGCAAGAGTCAAGGCGCGCAGATTTGAAGTTGCAGGGACCGATTCAAGAGGTTGTAATCACCGAGTTGTAGTTGTAATTGCCAAGTTGTGGTTGTAAGCTGGCAGCTATCATTATATTTATGTACATATCAATCTACACATTTGTTAGTATTTTTTCTGTGACTTCACATTCAGAACAGGGGTGTGTGAATATTTTCTATGAATGAAAATTTCAACATACAAGTTTAAATTTTTTCTACAAGTGAAAATTTAAACATACAACTTCAGATTTTTGTCCTGCAAGTTCTCACATCGTATTCTACAAGTTCTCAAAATCATGTCTACAAGCTCTCACATTTTTCAACATATTTACCTTCATACTGTTCACTGTAAGATTATAGTAACATTTGAACAGACATGTTGAACCTGACAGTCTTACTATCACAGTTACAAAGGAAGCTTCACACCTCTGGCGCCACGTTACAGTTGGAGCCAAGAGCAATTGATTGCGGCAAAATACAGCCGGTAATGGGCAAATGGAAACCACCACAGACACAAGTGACCTTTAGCATTAACACCAAGATTCTGATTTGCATTAAGCAACATTGAAAACCTATTGTCTGTTGTAATTTGTTTCATGGTATAAAAAGCAATCACAGCGACAGTTCTCTGAGTTAAGCTTCGCAGGCAGACGTGCTGCCGGATTCCATCACCACCAAATAAAGCCAAGCGCACTTTTGATCCGGTTTATTTACTTGTATAATCACAAGAAAATCCAACATCACCTTGAGATGACTTTATGTGCACAATTGTTGACCTGAATTAAATGTGACAAAATCCTTTGTGGTTAAGTAGGCTCTATCTGTTTTCCATGGTTTTACTTCAGAATGTGTTTTGCAACATTTTAGACCTTTTCTCACAAGTCAAGAAACATAAAAAATAAGGCAAGTTTTGTAACAATTTTTACACAATGGTTATGTAAATGGCTAGCAGCCCACTGAAGTAAGGAGAAGTCAAGCCTGATAAATTTTGAAAAAACAGTATTATAACCTGTCAGGTTTATTTGCTCCACTTCACTGTGTTTTTCTTTAACCAAAACATTTTTATACTAGCAAATCTTTGTTACTATAGCTATAGCCACAGCTTTTTGCTTTAGTAGGTAAATATATCAGCATTTTTTGCTTCATTTCCAAGTGTAACCAGGGGTCACAAGGACCCAGTGAAAAATATGACGCAACACTCCCAGTTAGACTAATTGGACTAATTCTATAAAAAGGTTTGGGAAGCACCCACTTCAGGTTTCACATCAATGTTGTGGTTTGTGTTTGGGGCTCTGAGCTAAGGTGGGTACATAGCAGTGTTTTGAGGGTGCGTGTGTGTATTCACACTTTGGCTCCTGCGATGCTTGGTTAACATGCATGTTGCTGTTTTGTAGGGACAGTGTAGCAGGGGGTATTTCAGGAGGCAGGTTTAGTGAAAACTCAGAGTTAGTTAACTCAGAGAAAGTAGTAATAAGAGATTTTTGCTCTTTTTTTAGTAAAAAAGCATTTGTACAACTGACCATCTTGACTGCTTGGTTAAACATGAAAACTACATTAACTGCGTGTGAGTTTAGTTTGACCTGTTATTGGGCTACACAAAGTACAAACCTTTTTTTTTTTTGATAAAATGATTTTGTTTTAAAAAAATCGAACATTTTCACACTCTTCTTTAGCAGAAAACATGGCATGGCTTCCAATACAGTTAATGGATCAATCAGTCAGTCAGTCAGTCAATCAACCAATCAGATTTCAAAATTCAAATCCAAAACATCAGCAGTAGACACTATCTATTTTCCATGGTTTCAGTTCAGAATGTGTTCTGCAACATTTTAGACCTTTTTTCATAAGCCAAGAAACAATAGCTCAGGTTTTATAACAACTTTTACACAATGGTTGCGTAAATGGTTAGCGACCCACTGAAGTACGGAGAAATAAAGTGAGACAAATTTTGAAGAAACAGTATTATAACTTACTCACTCTCACTCACTCATTATTTAAGCCACTTATCCTAATTAGGGTTGTGGAGTATTATAACTCGTCAGGTTTATTTGTTCCACTTTGCTATGTTTTTCTTTAACCAAAACATTTTTATACTGGCAAATCTTTGTTACTATAGCCATAGCCACATCTTTTCGATTTTGCAGGCAAATATCAACTTTATGTGCCTCACTTCCCAGGCACAAAAAGGATTTTTAAGTGTAAGAAAGCATAACTTCATATGTACAGTACTCGGTCACATATACATGACCAGTGTAAATCTCATCATTTTAAATGCCATGGTCATGTGAAAATTGAAAATACAGATCTTTATTTTGCTTTAAAATGAAATAAAATTATTTTATTTTAAAATATCTTTAACATTTTCACTCTTCTTTAGCAGAAAACATGGCATGGCTTCCAATACAGTTAATGGATCAATCAATCAGATTTCAAAATTCAAATCCAAAGTATCAACAGTATCTTGAGATAAGATAGGACATGACTGAAAAACGACAGTAACAATCGTCAGCTCTGTCCTCATACTCCTAGACCTCTCCGCAGCATTTGACACGGTCAACCACCAGATCCTCCTCTCATCCCTTGTTGGGCTGGGCTCCGCGGGTTCTGCACTCGCATGGTTCAAGTCCTATCTGTCTGACCGTTCCTACCAGGTCTCTTGGAGGGAATCGGTCTCCTCCACCCGCCCTTTCCACACGGGAGTCCCACAAGGTTCTGTACTTGATCCACTCCTCTTCTCTCTCTACACCAGATCACTCGGTCAAGTTATCTCCGCCAATGGTCTCTCTTACCACTGCTACACTGATGACACTCAGCTGTTCTTCTCCTTCCCCCCCTCTGACTCTCAGGTTCAGCCTCGTATCGCAGCCTGCTTAGCTGACATTGCCTCCTGGATGTCCGCTAACCACCTCAAACTCAACCTGGAGAAAACGGAGCTTCTGTTTTTTCCCACTAAGAACTCCCCAACGATCGACACTGCAATCACCATCGAGGGATCTGTGGTGTTCCCCACCACAGCAGCCAAAAACCTTGGCTTAACCCTCGACAACCAGCTGACCTACTCCGGTCACATCGCGGCAGTCACTCGATCCTGCAGATTCTCCCTATACAACATCAGGAGAATCCGCCCATTCCTCACACGACAGGCGACCCAGCTCCTGGTCCAAGCGCTTGTCATCTCCCGCCTGGACTACTGCAAAATTCTACTGGCTGGCTTGCCGACCTGCGCCATCAAGCCGCTCCAGCTCGTGCAGAACGCCGCTGCACGCCTGGTATTCAACCTCCCTAAGCACTTTCATGTCACTCCACTGCTTACTGCGCTCCACTGGCTTCCGGTAGCTGCCCGCATCCAGTTCAAGACACTGGCCACAAGAGGCTCCGCCTCCATCATACCTTCAGTCCCTTATAACTCCGTATACCCCTACTAGGACCCTCCGCTCGATGACCTCTGGTCAACTGATGGTCCCCTCACTTCGGGAACCCGGCAGCCGCTCCTCCCGACCACGCCTCTTCTCCGCCATTGCCCCGAGGTGGTGGAACGACCTCCCTCATGCAGTTAGGACTGCGGAATCTCTTACCAAAAAAAAAAAAAAAAGCTTGTCTTGTATCTGTGTTTGTCAAAGTATTCCAGGGGCGCAATACTGAGGGGCAAATTGACGCTCAGTCTTATTGTGATCTCTGCTCAGGAGGTATTAGAAATCCAACTGATGCACTGATTGTAAGTCGCTTTGGCTAAAAGCGTCTGCCAAATAACAAAATTGTTGACCATATAGCAGCCCACTGAAGTATGGAGAAGTAAAGTCTGACTAATGTTGAAAAAACAGTATTATAACTCGTGAAGTTTATTTGTTTCACTTTACTAAACCAAAACATCTTTATACGGGCAAATCTTTGTTACTATAGCTATATTCTAATTTTATTTAGTAGGCAAACATCAGCACTTTTTTGCTTCATTTCCAAGGCACAAAAAGGACATGGATTATTGAAGAAGATGAAGAACATGGAACAGCTTCCAAAACAGTTAATGGATCAACCAATCAACCAACCAATCAGTCACCCAACCAGTCAATCAATCAATCAATCAATCAATCAATCAATCAATCAATCAATCAATCAGATTTGTTTATGATTTGTTTAACAGATTTGCTAAAATGTTTATGTAATTCATATAGCTATAGCTGAAATGGCAAGAATAGAGTTCATAAAAGGACAATTAAAAGTGATGTGGCTGTTGTTGAGAGAGATACCAATATATTTTTTTCATCAAATTTTATTTATTTTGTTAAACTACCAAGCAGTTATGCTCAGTTATTGAAAGAGCTTTGCTCCTTTCCACAAATAATGTTGGAAATAAACATAGTATCCAGTCAAACTGTGCCATTCTGACAATATCATTTTTCACATCTTTTAAAATATTCCCAATTTTCTGTGAGATACAACATACAAATATTCAAAAAATACAGTTATAAGATACTATAAACATGTCCACCTCATTTCAGGACACAGTCACTCCATGTCACTGGCCTTCGCATTTGCCTTTGTTCCTAACAGGGTATAGCATTTCCGTGAGTTCCCACACAATCAAATATTCACACAGCTGTTTTCACAGAGCAGGGTAAATCTCAAGATACTTTTTTTGCATTTGTCTAAGTAATATTTGATCTCAGTCCCTGCTGTCAGTTCAACTGCTTAGTTCATTGATCAAAAACATTTTCCTCAGTGGAAATCTTATTTAAAAAAAAAAAAAGTCAAACCATTGCAAAATATTTTAGAGGAGCTACAATTCCAAATGGATGCAGCATGGATTCTTCAGGAGAACTTAAGAGAGAATAAGTAGGGAAACAAAGACAAGGCCGGGCCCTGACATGTCTATTGTCCCCCTGTGTGTCTGGAGAACAGAGCCTGATGTCAGATGGAATGTGAAGAAAGGAAAATGCCTTTGTCACCTGACTAGTACAAGAACTGTGGGAATTAGAAAAAGTCAGTGGATGGCTGGAGGGATGAGAGCATTAAGGGCATTTGAATTTTCTCTTGCTTTGTGGCTTTCACTCTTAATCAGTCATAAAATGCAACCTTCTGGCAATGCAATGTTCTGCATGCAACTTTACGGGATGTACCAGATGCAAATTTGTTTCCCATGAGGAAAAGGGCTCATTAGTAATACTACTACTAATAAAAAAGGACTTTGTGACAGACAAATATACATATATATTAATAAAAAACACAGACATGAACACCATCCTAAAAGTGGACAGCAGCAACCCCATTCCACTATAAAAAGCATTCCCAATAAGCAGTTCTACTAACTCAGGAACATACACAGCACTGATAACTGTTATGTACAAAAAAGTATAGTTACCACTGAGAAACTACTGAAAGTACAGAAAAAGCAATGGATGGCATTACTAAGCAGGGGTGAAAGCCATTTCTTATGATTTCAATTTAGCTTTTTCTATAAAAAAGTACATAGTAAGTACATAACAAAGTTGTCATTATGTTTCACCTCTCTCTCTCTCTCTCTCTAAACAGGAACTGATTAAGTAAGCATTATTTTGCTTAATCATATCACAAAATGCAAATATAAAGAGGACAGTCGTGCTATGTATTATTTTATTCTTGTCTGGGAGAAACATAAGTAAGGTCCCCTTTTTACATCTCTTCCTGTTCTTTCAGTCTTAATTATTTTGCTTACATATTATATTATATTATATTATATTATATTATATTATATTATAGCATAGCATAGCATAGCATAGCATAGCATATCATTATTTATGTAATATAGTACATTATATTTTCATTATATTTCGTAGGGAATTTTAATAATATAACTTATCTCAATACAGAATGTGACTCTGCATGTTGACTGCCATGTCCATCACCAGAACCTGGGGAGTAGTTCAGGCATCCACAATTATAGAAACGTGCAGAATTTGGTCCTGGTCACAAACACATGAACTTTGGTAAAAACAGCTGTGTGAATATGTGGTTGTGTAGGAACTCACAGTAATGCTACACCCTGTTGGGAATAAAGGCAAATGTGAAGGCCAGTGACATGGAGTGACTATGTCCTGTAATGAGGTGGACATATTTATGCAGGATTGCAGGCCATAATGAAAAACTCTGTTCACCCCGAGATGACTCTTCTTTTGCTCTTTTTAACGTTATACCATTGTTGGCCTGAATTAAATATGACAAAATCCTTTGTGGTTAAGTAGGCTCTATCTGATTTCCATGGTTTTTCTTCAGAACATGTCTTGCAATGTTGATGGCTGTTTCTCATGAGACAAGATACATGATAAATATCTCAAGTTTTGTAACAATTTTTACACAATGGTTGTTTTACACAATTAAGTAAGCATTATTTTGCTTAATCATATCACAAAATGCAAATATAAAGAGGACAGTCGTGCTATGTATTATTTTATTCTTGTCTGGGAGAAACATAAGTAAGGTCCCCTTTTTACATCTCTTCCTGTTCTTTCAGTCTTAATTATTTTGCTTACATATTATATTATATTATATTATATTATATTATAGCATAGCATAGCATAGCATAGCATATCATTATTTATGTAATATAGTACATTATATTTTCATTATATTTCGTAGGGAATTTTAATAATATAACTTATCTCAATACAGAATGTGACTCTGCATGTTGACTGCCATGTCCATCACCAGAACCTGGGGAGTAGTTCAGGCATCCACAATTATAGAAACGTGCAGAATTTGGTCCTGGTCACAAACACATGAACTTTGGTAAAAACAGCTGTGTGAATATGTGGTTGTGTAGGAACTCACAGTAATGCTACACCCTGTTGGGAATAAAGGCAAATGTGAAGGCCAGTGACATGGAGTGACTATGTCCTGTAATGAGGTGGACATATTTATGCAGGATTGCAGGCCATAATGAAAAACTCTGTTCACCCTGAGATGACTCTTTTTTTGCTCTTTTTAACGTTATACCATTGTTGGCCTGAATTAAATATGACAAAATCCTTTGTGGTTAAGTAGGCTCTATCTGATTTCCATGGTTTTTCTTCAGAACATGTCTTGCAATGTTGATGGCTGTTTCTCATGAGACAAGATACATGATAAATATCTCAAGTTTTGTAACAATTTTTACACAATGGTTGTTTTACACAATTAAGTAAGCATTATTTTGCTTAATCATATCACAAAATGCAAATATAAAGAGGACAGTCGTGCTATGTATTATTTTATTCTTGTCTGGGAGAAACATAAGTAAGGTCCCCTTTTTACATCTCTTCCTGTTCTTTCAGTCTTAATTATTTTGCTTACATATTATATTATATTATATTATATTATATTATATTATATTATATTATATTATAGTATTTTATTATTTATGTAATATAGTACATTATATTTTAAGTATATTTTGTAGGGAATTTTAATAATATAACTTATTTCAATACAAAATGTAAAATGATTTAAATATGGTCTATTTCAACCACATTTACATGCATTTCTGCTGTCAGTCGGTTTGTAAAATGGTTGCAGTAGCCACTGAAAAAAATGATTTCATCCTCATTTCTAGTCCATAAAGAGAGGAGTGAGTCTACACTTCTGAGTCAAAGATGAAGATGATGGTGATTGTAGCCCAGGTTATGATGCTGGTTGTCCAAACTGTACCAGGAGCAGAAGGCAATTCTGGTTATCTCGAGGAGGTGGACAAACTGAGAGCTGAGGTGGCAGAACTAAAGCACGCTTGCACAGGTAAAATTCTGCACATATTTACATGCTCAGGCACTGTTTGTATAATAATAAGAAGAAAAAGAAGAAGAAGAACAATAATAATAACAATAATAATAAGGGCGGCATGGTGGCAGAGTGGGTTGCGCTGTTGCCTCAAAGCAAGAAGGTCCTGGGTTCTATTCCTGGCCGGGTGGCCAGGGTTCTTTTTGTGTGGAGTTTGCATGCTCTCCACATGTCTGCTTGGGTTTCCCCCGGGAGCCCCGGTTTCCTCCCACAGTCCAAAGACATGTAAGTCCCTGTGCATGAATGGACTGTGATGGTCTGCCCTGTGATGGACTAGCGGCCTGTCCAGAGTGTTTCCCTGCCTTTCGCCCAATGAGTGCTGGGATAGGCTCCAGCACTCCCCACAACCCTAATTAGGATAAGCAGCTTAGAAAATGAATGAAAATGAATTATATCAGATAATAATAATAATAATAATAGCTGCAAGCAGTAATGAAAGGTCCAAGCACCACAGGGCCACCACGTAGTCACCTAATCAGACTAGTCTGGAAAAGTAGGTTTTTCGAAAAATTCAAAATATGATTTTTTTTTTGAAAATCCAATTCATCAAGATCCAGGGATTAAGGGGAAATTTGGCTCGCAACTGTAGGACAAATGGTTCAAAAGTTCTAAGCAAATATATACTCTGAAATTTAACCTGTTGGTGGTGCTACAGGGAATGATGGAATGAACCCAAATTTGGTGCCGGGATACCTTGGACTGTGCTGTAAGAGGGTGCCAGGTTCCACCAAAATCCATCTAGGACTTCTATGGCCTGCCATAGAAAACTCTTGAAAAAAACGGTAATACCAAGATAACCAAAAAACAAAATGGCCGACACAGAGGGTTCATAATTTCCCAGTTAGGGTCCTTTAGTGTGATGATGCACAAGGGTTGAAACATATACTTTGGTTCCAATGTTATAGGCAATTTGAATTTCTTTCTGTTTTTTTGGGTATAGCGTCCGAATGCAGTAAAATTTCATGAAACTTGGTGGGTACCCAATATTCCTCCTGGCATTAAAGTATGCCAAGTCTGACGTGACTCTAAACAAGCATTGCCGACGTATGGCTCACTTCCTGTTTTGGTGTCTTCGCCATCAAATTTCATTGGATGACAGTAGCCATATTGTTTGCCCAGCAAAATTCTTTGAACGAATTTTGGTCAGAATCCTCTGTAGATGACACATACCAAATTTGGTGGTGATAGGATCAACGATCTAGGACTAGATCACAAAAGTAGGTTTTTCAAAAAAATTCAAAATACTGGCAAAAAATCCAATATGGCAGACTTTAATGACAATGGGTGCATTCGAATCGAGATGACCCAAGGATTCAGGGGGAAAAAGATTATAACCGTAGGACAAACAATTCAAAAGCAAAAAATATACCTTGAAATTTGGCCTGTTGGTGACGCTACAGAGATGGATGGATTGACCCCAAATTTGGTGCTTTGATACAATGGACTGTCCTCTACCAGTGTGCCAAATTTCATCAAAATCCACCATGGGGTTCTATGGGCTGTCATAGACTCCCATGGCAGAAAGTATAATAATAATAGTGAAAAATTCTAACAATTATAATAGGTGCCTGCACCTTTGGTGCTTGTCCCCTAATAATAATGGTGATGATGATAGTACTACTACTACTACTACTTCTCAAGATTTCTCCTATTTTTCCCCAGCATCTGGGTTTTTTTGAGGAGTTTTTTCTTGCCCGCTATGAGGATCAAGTCAGGGGTGCCACCCTGCTCTAGTTGTTGTAATCCTGCGGGCATGTAAAGCCCTTTGAGACTGTAAACAGTGATATTGGGCTTTAAATAAACTTAAACTTCAACTTGAACTTGAAACTAAATATAACACAGGGGGTCAATGTAGCTTTGGTTCCTGCATCTGTATTAAAATGGAAAACACACTGTGGCATATTTTCCAACTCTTTATGTAGGCCTACTTCAAGCTACATAAAGTTTCTGACTTGTATGTTCTTCAGCCTGCATCCAGTATGTCGTGCCAGTGGTATAGGAAAATTCTGGTTAATGATCCACTGTGAATATTAGACTTAATTCCAGTATCACTTAGCTGTAACCATAACCTTAATTCAGAACCTATTTAGTTATTCTGAAAAACTCTTCAACATACATTATAGCGTTAAAGTAGCAAGTACAATAATACCTTAGTGGAAATTCCAGTTGAAAATCCAGTAGCTAGTCTATTGGAATGAACTGGTCCCAGATGGTCTGTACTGGTTTCAACTGGGTCCAGCTGCGTTTTCAGATTCTAACGAATTCTATACAAAGAGGCACGCTTGACCAAAAGGAACTATCTGGGTGATGTTCTCTTACACAGAAAAGTGTAGTGAGGGAAGGAGAGGAAAGGAAATAAGAGCAGCCACGTTCAGGTATGAGAGACCGGAGTTACTGAGGTTGACAGTAGGAAACTGTGAACAAGAGTTCGTGTTGGTGCCAGGAAAGTCTTTAAACATCACGGATCTTCCGAAGTGGTGAGACTGGGTCGATTCTTCGTGGAGACGAGCAGGGCGGAACAGACGGACTACATTACGTACGGTTGACACAACCGAAGCTTAACTGATGCGAAGCTAAACTGTACTGTACTGAACTGCACAAGAACTATAGTTGAACCCAACGTAGCTGCACTGTAGGATAGCAGGGGGTCTGACATTTTATCTGACTTGCAGATGGGGGGCGCTGCTATCCCTTTGAGTGTGTCTCTGCCTGAAGGGAGGGGACACTCCTTGGAACTTGGAAAGTGTTAATTAGAGCTGAGTTGAAATTATTTTACATAACTCCTTCCACTTAAGGAATAATAAATTTATATTAGCCTACTTGTGTCCGCGGCATATATGGTTCCGAGCGATATCAAATATGATTGCTTTAACATTGCGAACAGTTTAGGTTCACTGACAGCTTGAGAATTGGCTGTTGGTTAATCATCAAGTGTTATCTAAAAACCCTATGATGCCTTTATAATTACTTATAGGTTCATTGGGCGCCATTATTCCGCAGTGCTGTACAGTTTAGTTCAATTCTCCTTTGTTCAATATAATTGGTGAGTGAGAGAAGGAATGGTTTGAATTCCATTCTCACGGGAAACTAACCACTAACCTGGTCTTCATTGGGATTGATTGTTATCACCTTTTGATCTGGTACTGGGGTTGCTAAGCTAAGGAGGAAGAGAGAGGGTCAGAGAGAGAAAGACAAAGAGGGGTACATGGGGAAAGTCTTTACAATGATTAATCTCAGAATCACTGAAATATTTATTAGCTCACTAGTGGAAATTCCAGTTGAAAATCCAGTAGCTAGACTATTGGGATGAACTGGTCTCAAATGGTCTGTACTGGTTTCAGTTGGTTCCAACTGGGTTTTCAGATTCTAATGGTTTGCCCAGTTAAGAATACCCGTTGACACGTATTGTAACGTAAAAAGTCTCTCTTCCAGTTGCCCGCCGACAAGCAAACTGATACTGGTGTAAAATAAACAAACTTTGTTATTCTCAACTATATACAACGTTTACTATTTCCACTAAGAATACTGTGATCACTACGATTTCTACCTGTACTATAAGATTCATTACATATACTATGGTCAGAAAAACTGCTGCTCCACCCAACGCTCTCTCTGAGCACCTACCCCTCTTCCTCAACTATATATCTGATATACAGTTCAGTGGCACGTGCATACACACGTCACGGTCAGTGGCAAATAAACATAAACAACACAGTGTCAGTCTGCGTGTAATTATTCAACACTAACTGTCATGTTTTTGGGGAATGTAGTTCTTTTTTTGACCATGTGGGGTCCCCAGTCTTAGTTTTGTGCCTGTTTAGTTCATAACTGTTGTGTTGTTTTCACCTGTGTCTCGCTCTGTCTGTCTATTAAAGCCTTCTCTTCTCCTCTGTTCTGTTCTGTTCTGTTCTGTTCAGGGGGTGGCACGGTGGCGCAGTGGGTAGCGCTGTTGCCTCACAGCAAGAAGGTCCTGGGTTTGATTCCCGGCCGGGCGGCCAAGGTCCTTTCTGTGTGGAGTTTGCATGTTCTCCCCGTGTCTGCGTGGTTTTCCTCTGGGAGCTCCGGTTTCCTCCCACAGTCCAAAGACATGCAGGTTAGACACTAAAATTGCCCCTAGGTGTGAGTGTGTTTGTCTGTGTGTCTGCGACCTGTCCAGGGTGTTTCCCTGCCTTTCGCCCTATGACTGCTGGGATAGGCTCCAGCACCCCCTGTGACCTGGCTTAGATAGTGGGTGAGTGAGTGTTCTGTTCAGTTCTTTGCTCAGTCTTGAGTTGTTACCCTGTGTTCAATTCTTGATCAAGCCTTGTCATAAACTCTGTGTGTTTTTTTTGGATTATTCTCTGTTGCTGAACCTCTGTTTTGCCTGTTCTTGGATTAGGATTTTGCCTGCTGTCTCCTTGGATTTGTTTGCTGGATATGTTTGCTTACTGGTTTTGACCTCTGCTTGGAACTGATTTTTGATTTTGCCTAACTCTCTTGGATTTGTTTGCTGATATCTTGCTCACTGGATTTGACCTCAGGCTGGAACTGTTTTCTGATTTTGTCTGACTCTCTTGGATTCCTCTGCTCAGGTTTGCTAATTAAAAGGAACCACTTTACTGAAGTACTTTTGCCTTGCTCTCTGCATTTGGGTCTTACACTTGGTGGCACATGTGTAAAGCACTGGGCTTCCAAGCCAGAGCCCTGGGTTTGATACCCAGGTCAATCATTACAATAATGTAACATACAAACATTGGGCCTAATGTTAATTAAAGCCTATATGAATTTACAAGAATAATAAATTAATCACTTGTATAAAACAGAAGACAAAATTAGCAATTTTATTTAACGATGTAGTTTTGCTCTTACACACACTCCTTTCTGCCTAACATGACTTCTAATTCAACTTCCGTAACAATGTGATATTTTGGATATAATATGAAATAACATCACTGATCAAGATGAATATGCTCAATATGATTAATATTGATGTGGATGAATGTGGTCGCTTTTAAATCTAGCTCGCCATGTGGCCTTCACTGCTGTCCTCAGACCCTATAATCCAGATAAAGATGGATACGGCAACACTGGGCCCTTCAATCAGGAAATCACTCTAATCCACAGCAGTGTTCTTACCAATGTTGGTGATGCATACGACCCAGCTTCAGGTAATGAGACTATAACATTTAATCACTCAGCAACATCTGTTTTACATACATTTACATAAATGACTTTATATTGACTGCTACTGACTGCTTTCAAAAGTGGAACAAGTTGGAATTTGGATTTTTTTTTCTCCAAATAATACATTTATGTGTTGGTTTTACTCAGGTATATTTACTGCCCCAGTGAAAGGAGTTTATTACTTTACCTTCACCACATATACTTGGGCACGGGAGGTTGATATTGGTGTGAGTCTGTACAAGAACCATCAGCAAGTCCTGCTTGTGTGGGAATTTCAGGACAAAGGTGACAATGAAGATTTCGCATCCAATAGTGCCACTTTGCTTCTGAAAGAGGGTGATACAGTTTACATGCGCTTACCCTCTGGGTTTCGGGTCACCAGCAACCAAAAGACCAATTTAAGTACTTTCAGTGGTTTCCTCTTGTTTCCAATGTGAAACTATCCTGAAAAGATTAGATAAAAAGCTGTTTTCTCATCTTATTGCATTGTGCCTTCCAAATGTGAAAATCAGTAAAACTGCAGTCAAAAAGCATCTCTGTGTCATTGCCTTTTCTTGTGTGAGTCTGACACTTTTCATTGGGTGGCTTTTGACAACACCACAACTGAATGCAACTCATTATGGAAAGCAGAAGACAAAAGTAATAGATACATTTACTTGGGAAAAAATACACAGGCTTCATTTGAATTGAAAGCTGCTGCAGTATAGGTTGCCCTGAATAAAATCAAACAGATAATCCCTTGTTTAGATTCTTTTAATTAGTTATAAATTAATGGAATAGTGCTATGCATCTGCAGATGGACTGTGGGGAGGATGAAGGTAATAAATGTTGGAGGAAAATATATGAGGAAGAGGTTGTATGTAAGGAGAAGAATCCACAAACTCTGAGTGTCAGTTCTGTCGGACAGAATTCACAAGCCTTGTCCAGAATCAAATTCTTCCCCTTATATTTGGATTGTGACCAGGTGTAACTTTTTGTTACTTAAGAAACCTGATTAATGACATTTTTTATCCACAAGCAAACCAGAAAGTTCAGACAGCATGTATTTATTACCAGCGGACTTGATCACCCCTAACTCTTTTTCTTTTCTTTTTAGTTTTCATACAAGATGGTAGAACTCTAGGAACATATCAGTGTCTACAAGCACTTTTTACATTTACATTTAGTGACTTTACAGATCCTTTTTTCTAGAGCGACTTATTAAGATTTAGAATAGTGAAGAATAGTCAATTTGTTTAATTAGTAATATTATTCAGGTCTACAATCATTTACTGCATTGTATTAAGAGAGATGGTAGAATTTTTGTTTGTTTGTTTTTACCTTTTTCCTTTACCATATAGTGGTAATACAGCAGCCTGAGAAAGGGCTACTTTTTCGTTGGGCGCCAGACGCCCTCTAGGGGCATCACAGAGAGAGAGAGAGAGAGAGAGAGAGAGAGAGAGAGAGAGAGAGAAGGTAAAAAATAAAGAAAAATAGTCTAGTCTACTCGAGGCCACTTTTACCACTATCAGACTGCATAGGTGTCTAGTAGGGCCGAGATTCACATGCGGCCTGGCACAGCTAGCTCTAATCTCAGGGCAGTAACCATACAATACAGAATTCCAAGCAATATTTCCAAAACAACATGAAAACAGAACAGAGACCATTACAACATCTATGTCCAGTGATTAAACATATTTACAGGTGTTAAAGGTCCATGGCGAGAAGGGTCATAAATGTTGGTCAAGTGGAAGAGAAACAATGTGTATTGTACAACAACAACCACCAAAAAAAAGACAAAACCCAATGGCAGCACACAACACAATACATAAATTTACAGCTTAGTTCACAAATATTTACATATATACATAAGGCCAAACTGAGGGCTCTTTTCCCATTTGGAATAATTGAGAGAAGGAACGACAAAAAACAAAACAAAACAGAGAATCGACCTCTGCAATATTCGTCCCTCCTAACTGGACCCTCCGTGATGAATGAGAGAGTTGCCAACCATGCAAACTGAGTTACCACGGAGGGAGAGTAGCAGATAGAGAGTTTACCAGAGGATAGTCACCTGGGGAAAGTTGGGGAAAAGCCGGCAGGAAGAGTGAGGAGTCGGAGCAACAATCCACATGGGGAGTCCAACCACTACGAGTCCACCATTGTAATCCGGTTTAGTATAGAGTAGGTATTCCCAGCCGTATGAAAACGAATCTGCGCGTACTGAATAGCCGACTAATAAAAGTCAACGGACAGTAAACGCCTTGGCAACTGGAGGGAAAAAAAACCGCAAGAATGCGGTTTCAAGTTTTCCCTCTCCGTAGCAGGAATCACGCCTTCCTATATTCTACGGTGGCCCACTCCAGTCAATGCGAATAGCCAATGACGTAACGGCAATCAAAAACAAAAGAAAAAATAGAGAGAGGAGTTTGGTGATGGAAAGTTCAATATTTATGGTAACGGGAAAGTGATATGAAAGGAAAGTGTGATAGAAAATAGGAAGCAAGTTATTTAGCGGGAGGTTATTTAGTGTTTTATAAAAATGATGAGCATGACACGGCGCATAATTGGATTTTAAAAACCAATCCCGCAGGGCTTTCTATCAGCTTGAATCGTCCCGTTCAGATGACAATTCCGATTAACACAATACCATATAACTTTGCGTTGTACTCCCAGTGCTGAGTTTAACTTTGTTGCCAGTTTGACATAAACGATAGCGACACAAATTACTATTACCATGACGCTATGAAGCAGGCGTGGTAACATGTCCAACTATAGATGACTCGTAGTTTACCTTTTTTTTTTTTTTTAATTCAAAACCAGCATTAGTCTCACACGCAGTTTTCAAACGATCCCATATACCCTCAAATCAAAACCGTTTTGAGTCTTCTCTGGTGTGAAGAATATCTTACCTTATTTGTTTCGGCTCACCGCTTCTCAGTAGGCATTATCACACATACATTAACAAGATTTAAGAACGATGAAGACATAGGAAAGCTACACGAGTGAAACAGTGCTTTGTGATAAAACACAGATTTATTAAAGATTTTATTCTTTAATCTATTAAAGAAAATGTTATCTTTCTCGAGCATGTACAATAAGTGTGCGATTCTAAAAATCTTTAGAGTGGCTGTAAAATAACCCCCTCTCCCCCCTCCCAACACGCTTCAGGCACTTGGGGGCGCTCAAAGTACGCTAATGTAGGACATTTTGTAACGGAAACACACTCAGCGAAGGAGGGTGTCCTCAGAAAGGACTCTTGTAGGACAGAAATTTTCATAATGTTTATTGAGTGTTTCAGTGACATGTTTTCAGCACTGTTACAGCGAGAGACCGGCAATTTACTTTAATCAGATCACTATTACATAGTTAACCTATCATTAATGATAAGCTTTTAAATTACATTTACACACAATGGTATGTTGTACATTAATTAGCAACAATTAAATATTTTGTTTTCGGGACAAGAACAGCGGTACAGCATACGCAAAACGTGATAGCAAATGCACATACTGAAGATGCACTGTCTAACACAAACCAGAACCTCGAATCACAAACAGCTAATAAACCAGTTAAATTCTTGTGTCTTTGATTTATACATTATCCATGTACAAAGATATCTGTACATAAACTAGTAGTAGCTAGTAGTAGCCACTGAACATGTTACAAAGGGGGTGGGGGAGAGGGAGACAGAGGCAGAAGAGAGAGAAACAGAAGCAGGAGAGAGAGAGAGAGAGAGAGAGAGAAGGGAGGGAGGGAGAGAAATGGCACACACAGAGAAGAGGTCTTACAATACAAGGACAAGCACATGTGTTTGGGGATAAGCAGCCCTGGGGATCAGGTTAGCTGGCCCCAGCAGAGCCGGGTGACAAACTGACTGACACATTTCCTGAGCAGAGTGGAAGTGGAGTGCCAGCTGAGTGGCCCTGACTGGCCAGAGGACTCTCCACCAGCAGGAGGACAGCTGCACCGCAACCCGGCAACATCCAGCAGTGACACAGAACCAGACAGATGCTGGTACTATACAAAACATTCACACACACATACACACACAGACACTCTCACACATACACATACACATACACATGCACATGCACAGACACACACCCGCACATACACACGCATACACATACACACACGTACACTCACGCACGCATGCACGCACACACACATACACAAACACACACACACACACACACACACTCTTGATTGTTTAACCATGGTTTATCCATAGAGTAACACAACATTCAAGAAAAGAAATTCTAGAAATTCAACAATCTATGCAACATGATTATTGTCAGACTTTTATTGTCAGACTTTTCTGTTGAACATTGATTATCATGGTAAGGGTATAACATAAGGTAAGACATAACAGTGACAGCCTATAAAAAACCAAATGCAAATTGGCAGGTCAGATGGGTGTAGTGGTGCAAACTGAGTTTTGGGTCAGCGCTGCCATCATGGCAATAAAAAAACATTAGAAATGCTCCCATGGAAACTCATTCTCTTGCTTAAAAAAATCTCTTTCTCAGTGAAACACAACAGGGGAGCAGACTGAGTTTATTTCCACTCTCTGTGAGAGGAATTTGAATCATTCGTTTTTTTCTTTTCTTTAATTTTTTTTTTTTTGTGCAGGTGCTACAGGTGGCTTCTTTTCCCGCCTCTGTGCTTTGAATAATTTGAACTTTGCAAAGAAAATACAAGAAATGTGAAGTACAAAGGAACAGTCTAGTCTTTATGTTAATACAGATTGAAGAACTGACCTCAGAAGAATTCAGGTATCTGAACCTGACAAAAAAAGTCATTGTAATGAACAGTGCTTTGACACAGTTTTGCTTTGGCTACTGCTTTGGGTAAAAGCACCTGTCATGGTTCATTAGACAGTTTGGAGTCTTGAATGATATGCCTTGTTCAGTTGAAACATTTTTTTCACATGTGTACACCAATACAAAACATGTTTTCCAGAAGACACTTGGAAAATATCTGAAAAGGACTGACACACACACACACACACACACACACACACACACACACAGAGTGACCCGAAGGCACTGAATATTAGTTGAAAATGTATTCTCAGTCTCCTCTGGTTTTTGTATCATATTTGTCCTTTACACTTTCAAAGGTAACAATACTTCAATAAAAAAAAAGTAAATTCTTAATGTCTATAAACCTCTCTGCAAAAACTGTGTGTGCTACAACCACTGACAATGCAACTTTTGAAAGCCCCCCTCATCCTTAAAATGTTGGTTTCTGACTTGTTAATTAAAACTATGACATTCATCAAAGGCGTTTTAAAACAAGGTAATCAAATTTGCGACAACCCCCTTTTTGAGTGTTTTCTTTCCTTCTTGCTTTCTTTTTTTAAGCATGCAAACATTTACATCATTCCTCTGCAGTCACAACGTCTTAGAACTTGATGTAGTTTTAAAGTGTTTGAAATGACACTCTGGCACCAAATGACAAGCCATTGTTGAATAGCAGTGCTTCACTGACTATTGAGGTC